>NW_023503989.1:0-300000 GCF_014529535.1 Bradysia coprophila | reverse complement strand
TGTAACAATCAAAAAGTATATCTAAAAAATTCTATGTTTGTATGTCCTTCTGCTTCCCACATTCTGAAGGGTAAGTTTCGTTCGTTTTTTGTATCGTTACTTCCACTTATCTAGTATGTACATAAATGTATGTCCCGACGAACTGTTTTATGATAAAAATTGTTTTTATTCAATTATCGTTTGAAAATTGAATAACATTTATTATGTTAGTAGATTGGTTTTTAAACAGTTCATGTGGAATTTATGGTCGTAACGTCTAGCCCATGATCGAGATGGGACATTACTTTTCGTGCCTTGGGTATAAATTACGGAATTTTTCTCGTAAATTAGGCCTCTGCATGAAAAGTTGTATACGTATCTGTAGTGGACGGTTTATTTTAGGCACTTTCGCTTGTCGCCCTCACCTCGTTCGGATCACAACATACCGTCCACAACAGATACGTAAATAACTATTAAGTTACAGCTACAAAAGCACGTCAAGAGTTAATGAACAACAGTTTTTGCAGTCAGCTAACTTCGCAACCAACATTTTTTTTTTCAATAAATGCAACGAGAGTTTACTTTTCGTCAATCTGATAATAGTTGTTTATGCACCAAGTTTGCAAAATAGGATTGTCACTAGGTGTGATCAGATCGTGTGGCAAAAACACCCAATTTCGCAACGTTTGCATACAACGCTTTCTGAAACAGTGAAAAAGACTCTTATACGTCACTCAAATCGTTCACTTTTCGCTTTTTTCGCTTTTATCATTCCAGAATGGAATTATGTAATCAGTTTTAATCATTTAATCAAAAAGTTTCCAACCTAATTAAGTAACGTTTGTATGGCTCTAATCGACCAAACTTCAAAAAATTACAATAATGGTATATTCGGATCATTATAACTTGATCGATTCTACTCATTTAATTCATTTTTAAATAATTGTAGTTTTTCAAGAAATCATTTCGAAAACATTACAGTATAAAAGCTTAGACACGTTCATTTGAACGGATTACCCGCAGGTATATCGCGAGTAAACAGCTCTAATGCGCATGTGTAAGCTTTTATACTGTGATGTTTTCGAAATGATTTCTTGAAATACTACAATTATTTAAAAATGAATAGAATCGATCAAATTATAATGCTTCGACTTTATTCGGGATATTAATATTTTAAACTGAGAGTTTAAGATTTTGAATCCTTGAGAAATAGTATTTTGTTGACGTTGAAGGCAACTTTAGTGAGAAAATTTCTACTTTCTCAACTCTTTCTTATTTTGGGGACAAAATAGAAATTTGTACTTGTCACTTTGTATTTGTATATAAAAATTCTGTAGCGACTTGATGTTTTCTTCTAGTCAAGAAATAGTTATTTATGTTTTAGTTGATTGATTTTAGGTAATTCGAAAGTTGTACAAGAGTTTTACCTCAAAACAACCGTCCAAATTAGGTAATACAACTTTTCTTACAAACTGACGAAAATTCGAGAATTTTTTTAATTGCCCTCATTTTGCTCACATCGCATCGGTTAAAGGTGGAATTTACAACTTGAGCAATATTTGCTCCCGTTGGAATCTTCGATTTTCTCCCCTCGCCAAACAAACTAATTGTCTGTCAAAATGTGAAGCCAAAACTACGAGTCAGCGCTCCGATGATGGAAAATTGTTTATTCCCGAAGCACGTTCATATCAAATATAAAGTGAAATGATGATAAACACTCAAACCAACTTAATTAACGAAGCAATTAATTTAGGCCGATGCTATTCGCACGCGCGTGTAAGGCCGACCTACAAGCAAAAACTGCTTGCCGCCCTGTGCCTGTTTCACACCAAGGGGTCTGAGTCGGTCATCCGATTTCCATAAACTTTTTTTTTGTCGATCGGTATTGTAAATACCTTTTATTTTACAAGTGTAACGTTTAAATGTCCGGAGATATATTCGAAAAACGGTAAAGCACTTATTGGGCCACAGCTCGGGAGGGGTCGATCCAAAATCACTCATCTTCGAACTTAGCCTGTCTTTTGACATTACAAAACGGGAAAAAGAAGAATTTTTAAAATCGGATGCGTTTTACTCAAGTTATCGTGCAGACAGACAGACGGACAGACGGACATTTTTTTTTCACAGATTTGGCATCTCTAGACAACCACAATAGGTTTTTCCTTACTCAGTTAGTCCAATTCGACGTGTTACAAACGTATGCGTAAACCTATAAGACCCCAGTACTTCGTACGGGTCTAAAAAGGTATGGAAATATTCGCATACTTAGATTAAAGTACTAAGATACCCTGCTAGGTGCTTTGAATAAAGTGATCTTTAGTATTTATTATTGTCACTAAGATTCAAAACATAAACTACTACCAATTTCAGCTGTCCCATTCCTGTTTCTATCAGTTTGCTATTAAAAAATTAGAAAAAAAACTGCGACAACCATTTCAAAATGCACTTTTCATGTTCAAAATACTTTATTATATTTTTCTTTGTTTACAGATTCACTAAATTGCTTGTCGATATACACACGCTCCGTTGGTGAGATTGTTATACATAGTACATAGTACGAAGTACCTCTCAAATAAAGCCAACAATTTACGACATTATTTTAGAAAACCAAAATTTTTTGCCAACTTTTTATTGGGTATTCAATTATCTCTCAAATGAAACAAAAACTAGCAAAATCGGATGAGATTTACTCGATTTATGTGCAAAAAACACTTAGGGCCGGGTAGCGGCCTTAGTCCAAGGGCCCAAATTTGAAACTTTTTTCGCCACGTTCTTTTCGGTATTCAATAACCTTCCATAAAAAACTAAATCTAGCAAAATCGGATGAGATTTACTCGATTTATGTGCAAAAAACACTTAGGGCCGAGTAGCGGCCTTAGTACAAGGGCCCAAACTTGAAACTTTTTTTGCCATCATTCTATTCGGCATTCAATTATCTCTCAAATGAAACAAAATCTAGCAAAATCGGATGAGATTTACTCGATTTATGTGCAAAAAACACTTAGGGCCGAGTAGCGGCCTTAGTCCAAGGGCCCAAATTTGAAACTTTTTTCGTCGCGTTATTTTCGGTATTCAATTACCTTCCATAAAAACCTAAATATAGCAAAATCGGATGAGATTTACTCGATTTATGTGCAAAAAACACTTAGGGCCGAGTAGCGGCCTTAGTCCAAGGGCCCAAATTTGAAACTTTTGTTGCCGTGTTTCTATTCGGCATTCAATTATCTCCCAAATGAAACAAAATCTAGCAAAATCGGATGAGATTTACTCGATTTATGTGGAAAAAAACACTTAGGGCCGAGTAGCGGCCTTAGTCCAAGGGCCCAAATTTGAAACTTTTTTTGCCATCATTCTATTCGGCATTCAATTATCTCTCAAATGAAACAAAATCTAGCAAAATCGGATGAGATTTACTCGATTTATGTGCAAAAAACACTTAGGGCCGAGTAGCGGCCTTAGTCCAAGGGCCCAAATTTGAAACTTTTTTCGTCACGTTATTTTCGGTATTCAATTACCTTCCATAAAAACCTAAATATAGCAAAATCGGATGAGATTTACTCGATTTATGTGCAAAAAACACTTAGGGCCGAGTAGCGGCCTTAGTCCAAGGGCCCAAATTTGAAACTTTTGTTGCCGTCATTCTATTCGGCATTCAATTATCTCTCAAATGAAACAAAATCTAGCAAAATCGGATGAGATTTACTCGATTTATGCGCAAAAAAAACTTAGGGCCGAGTAACGACCTTTCAGCCCTCCCAAAAAGCTCACGTTGCATCTTACCCAAAAACAGTGTTCAGCAACTTTGTTCTACTCGTCAATATCTTTCATTTGATATATCACAAGCAGCTATTGCGTGCGTATTTCGGTAGATATCGTCGAAAGACTGAAAAACACCTATAGGGCCCTAGCTCTGGAAGGGCCGACCCTACCATGTCCATTTTCGAACTTGACCTTACTTTTGTCGATACCAATCGGGGAAAAAAAGAATTTTGAAAAAAGGTTGTGATTTGCTCAAGCTAGAGGGGTCACGGACGGACGGACGGATGCTTTGCCCTTACTGTCTGCTTCCAATTCGATGTGTTACAAACGGCATATTAATCTTATAAGCCCCCAGTACTTCGTACTGTGCTAAAAATGTCCGTCTGTCCGTGACCCCTATAGCTTGAGTAAATCACAACCTTTTTTCAAAAATCTTTTTTTTCCCGATTGGTATCGACAAAAGTAAGGTCAAGTTCGAAAATGGGCATGGTAGGGTCGGCCCTTCCAGAGCTAGGGCCCTATAGGTGTTTTTCAGTCTTCCGACAATATCTACCGAAATACGCACGCAATTTTTGGGTAAGATGCAACGTGGGCTTGTTGGGAGGGCTCAAAGGTCGTTACTCGGCCCTAAGTGTTTTTTTGGACATAAATCGAGTAAATCTCATCCGATTTTGCTAGATTTAGTTTTTTATGAAAGGTAATTGAATACCGAAAAGAACGTGTCGAAAAAAGTTTCAAATTTGGACCCTTGTACTAAGGCCGGTACTCGGCCCTAAGTATTTTTTGCACATAAATCGATTAAATCTCATCCGATTTTGCTAGTTTTTGTTTCATTTGATAGATAATTGAATGTCGAATAGAATTATGGCAAAAAAGTCTCAAATTTGGGCCCTTGGACTAAGGCCACTACTCGGCCCTAAGTGTTTTTTGCACATAAATCGAGTAAATCTCATCCGATTTTGCGAGTTTTTGTTTCGTTTGAGAGATAATTGAATACCGAAAAGAACGTGGCGAAAAAAGTTTCAAATTTGGTCTCTTGGACTAAGGCCGCTTCTCGGCCCTAAGTGTTTTTTGCACATAAATCGAGGAAATCTCATTCGATTTTGCTAGTTTTTGTTTCATGTGAGAGATAATTGAATGCCGAATAGAATGATGGCAAAAAAAGTTTTAAATTTGGGTCCTTGGACTATGGCCGCTACTCGGCCCTGAGTGTTTTTTCGAGCCGCCGAGAAAAATCATTTTCGGCACGCCACCGCCGACACATCTATACTCGGCTAGCCGCCGCCGAGAATTTTTGACCGGCGCACACCTCTAGTCGGCCCTTCCAGAGCTAGGGCCCTATAGGTGTTTTTCAGTCTTTCAACGATATCTACCGAAATACGCACGCAATAGCTGCTTGTGATATATCAAATGAAAGGTATTGACGAGTAGAACCTTGTTGCTGAACATTGTTTTTGGGTAAGATGCAACGTGGGCTTGTTGGGAGGGCTCTAAGGTCGTTACTCGGCCCTAAGTGTTTTTTGCACATAAATCGTGTAAATCTCATCCGATTTTGCTAGTTTTAGTTTTTTATGGAAGGTAATTGAATACCGAAAAGAACGTGGCGAAAAAAGTTTCAAATTTGGGCCCTTGCACTAAGGCCGCTACTCGGCCCTAAGTGTTTTTTGCACATAAATCGAGTAAATCTCATCCGATTTTGCTAGTTTTTGTTTCATTTGAGAGATAATTGAATGCCGAATAGAATGATGGCAAAAAAAGTTTCAAATTTGGGCCCTTGCACTAAGGCCGCTACTCGGCCCTAAGTGCTTTTTGCACATAAATCGAGTAAATCTCAACCGATTTTGCTAGTTTTTGTTTCATTTGAGAGGTAATTGAATACCCAATGGAAAGTTGGCAAAACATTTTGGGTTTCTAAAATAATGTCGTAAATTGTTGGTTTTATTTGAAAGGTACTTCGTACGGGCTTTCGTAATTGCGCTATGCGCAATTTTAAAAATGAACAGTTTCAGTAAATTTGACAATGCCCAACTTGACTTGCATTTTGGTAACAGACGCATTAGAGGGTTGTAGACGTATTAGGGTTCCGGGCGTATTACGGCTACGGACGTATTATGGTTGCGGACGAAATAGGATTACGGGTTGTACGGGGCTAAGTCGCAGCAAACGCTCCGACTGTTCTGATGCCTTGTTTTTATTGCGGATACGTTATCTATGAACATAGACAAATGCTTTGCCCTTACCGTCTGCTTCCAATTCAACATGCTACAAACGGCATATTAATCTTATAAGCCCCCAGTACTTCGTACGGGGCTAACAAAATATTTCCTAAAGTCATTTACAAATATTTGTTACAATTTAATGCAAAAAACTGGAGATTACAACCACTTTAGCCATGTGCACATAAAATTTAATAAATGGGATAACTCATTTAAAATGGAAATCTCATTCATATACGTACAGATAACGCACAGAGATGTAATGTCCTCTATGAAATAGGGGTTAGTTAATCAAAATCAATACCCTCCGAAATAAGATTTGCGATGGGTGTATGTGCGTGACATTACCGAAATAAAAATCTTTTCCCAATACACGACCCACATATATCCTCTCTTCTATACGTAACATAAACGAATTTCAATGAAAAAAATGCATCAGAGGACAACTCGATACCAAAAATCTAACATCAACAAAACTTTTATTTTCGTATATAAAATAGAATAATTTTGTTTTGCTACAATGTAGCCCATATTTTGAATATTTTTGAAGGGTCACACGAATGAGCGAAATAAGGGATAAGTAGGGAATTGGGTTCGGTTATACAATAATGACTAATAAAATCAATAAATGTTGGTAAATTTTGCCATAAAATTTAAAACAGCTGATGCATTAAGTCTCCTGATTTTATAACAGCTCTCTTTTTCGGAATAAATTCTAAATCATATTATGACCGGGTCATTGTATCAATCTAAAAATTCGATTTTCTCCAGTGCCTTCTTCATAAAGGTATTAATGGCCCAGTGCACTGTAATTCTTTTAAGAATGAATTTGCGAAAACTTCATCCAGCTTATATGAAAATGAGATTCAAGCCACATCCAATCCGAATGATCGATGGCTCTATAGAATCGTTAGTCTCCCCTGACAATTTTGTGGAACCACTTTTTAGCCCCGTACGAAGTACTGGGGGCTTATAAGATTAATATGCCGTTTGTAACATGTTGAATTGGAAGCAGACGGTAAGGGCAAAGCATTTGTCTATGTTCATAGATAACGAATCCGCAATAAAAAAAATGTCCGTCTGTCCGTCTGTCTGTCTGTCCGTCTGTCTGTCTGTCTGTCCGTCTGTCTGTCCGTCTGTCTGTCTGTCTGTGACCCCTCTAGCTTGAGTAAATCACAACCTTTTTTCAAAATTCTTTTTTTTCCCCGATTGGTATCGACAAAAGTAAGGTCAAGTTCGAAAATTGGCATGGTTGGGTAGAAGAATATGTAACACTTTTCGGATCCAAATGTCATCCGAATTTACAAAGGATTTGCCGCCTTTCTTCTGAGGTGCCACCTGGCGGCATTTCCCGAATTTACAAAGGATTTGCGGCCTTTCTTTTGAGGCGCCGCCTGGCGGCATTCCCCGATTTTACAAAGGATTTACCGCCTTTCTTTTGAGGCGCCGCCTGGCGGTATTTTCCAAATTCACAAAGGATTTGCCGCCTTTCTTTTACGGAGCCGTCTGGCGGCATTTTCCAATTTTACAAAGGATTTGCAGCCTTTCTTTTTGAGAAGAAGGCGCCTGGCGGTATTTTCCGATTTTACAAAGGATTTCCTTTGTATACCGCCTTGGCGGTACGTTTCTTTGTATCCCGCCTTGGCGGTATTTTCCCTTGAAAACATCCTTGGCGGTATTTTCCCTTGTATTTCCCCTTAAAGTGCGGAGTATTTTCTCAGATGTGTTCTTAGAAGCGAGAATGAAATGTGGGAAAGGTACCATGGGAATGAAGAATTTTCTCACATTGGTGATGATACTTTGGTATAAAAAGGACTCTCTACATGGAGATCAGCATAGTCTATTTCTGGAGAGTGTGTGGTCAAGTCGTGTTTCAGCTGTGAAAATCTGCTTGTCTTGAATTATTTAGAGTAAAATAAAAAAGTTAATACCGAAACTGGTGGAGTTGTGCATTGCATTAGAAAAAATATAATTTCTGATTGAATTGTGTGTTGGAATTAATTTCTGACTGGAAATTTCATCGAAAACATTTTGGTGTAAAAAAATTTTCCACAAAAAAATTGTAATTTTGTAAATCAACGTGCATAAAATTGGGGAAAAATTATTTTTATTGGTTAAAACCTAATAAAAAAACGAGTGACCGAAAAAAAATCCAAAATTTTTCCTGTGCCGTCACTCACGAAACTGTAGTTGAAATTGATTATAAATGTAACTAATTATTAGATTTTGCTTGGTAATGAACTCGTAGAGTGATCCTCGCGTTTTTTTTATATGATCTTGCCCAAAAAGTATGACCTTAGAGGGTTTTTTACGGAATTTCGAGTAAACCTATGAATTCAAGGACTATGTAACTGTATTATGAAACGAAAAATGAATTGTAATGATAATATGTATTAAAAACATATTGAACATAATTTTCGGTTGAAAGCTTTTTTAAATCCAGTTCTGTGTGCTGTGAGCCAGTGCCCTCGAAGTCCGGTATGCACAAGCCCCCAGATGTTTTTTTTTATACAAATCGAGTAAATCAAAGCTAGTTTCATAAGATATTTCTAATGACAAATGCAAGTGAAGATCGAATAGTAGTATCAAGAGCAAGATACCAATTCGACAGATCGAACTCTATTGAAAGCAGAGCCGAGCTGGATCTCTTAACGACAGCCGAAATATTTTTTCCTGTCCAAGCTACATGTTATGTTTTCAATGAACGCAAAAATGAATTACCATGATGCCATTGAGAGTGATATCGCCAAAACTTGAACCAATTCGAAAACATTGGTGCGGCGATCCGGCCAAGCTAAGGCTCTTTTACAAAACACAAAATATCTGTGGTGTGTTATATGTGGAATGGAAGAGGGTAAGTCCAGCTAGTCCCTAGTCACTTCCATTGATAGGCGCTGTTGCAAGCCAGAAGGACTGACCAAACATTTACCATATTTTGAGTCATAAGTCCATAACGAGTGGCGGCACTTACCTATGATTATAATCTTTATGAAGGTCTGCCATAGGCAAATATTCCTACATTTTAACTTTTAGAAACATTTCTATCTCGAGCTACCACAGTAATAGTACATTTCGTACCTAGGACTAAAAGTCTTTTTTAGCGTGTGAGAAGTTTCCAGACAGAGCCAAAGGCGAGGTCTGGAATCGAATACGCTAAAAAAGACTTTTAGTCCGTGGTACGAATAGTATTTTATCTGTCTAGAACGATAATCTCGAGCTTATCCCTCTAGGGAGTTTTTGTTTATCTCGATATATCTGTTCTCGACAGATAAAATATGATATGCACCTATTGCCAGACTGTTATTTTGACGTGTAGGCATTATGGCCCACGCCTTCGGGCAATAATGTCCTACACGTCAAAATATCAATCTTGGCAACAGGGACCCGAAAAGTTTTCTCCGTCCAATATGAAAAATACTAATCGTACCACGGACTAAAAGTCTTTTTTAGCGAATTCGATTCCAGACCTCGCCTTCGGCTCTCTGTCTGGAAACTTCTCACACGCTAAAAAAGACTTTTAGTCCTAGGTACGAAATGTACTATTTCAAGACCCCTTGACATGCTATAACTGTTCATGTGTTCACTCTGAAAATGGGAAACTAACAGAAAAAGTAAAAGATACTTATTTCTTAGAATTGAAAGACGATTCAAACGAGCCATAGATTGCCCAGATCACCGCACCATTGTATTGATTTTCACCAAACTTTTGGCGATATCACTCTTAACATTTCCCATTTCGATTTTTTGGACTTATAGACCTAATACTTTTAAGCTGTGACTTATCGACGTACAACACTATCGACCTATTTATTTATTTTTTTCGACCTATAGACTTTTCATTCAACTTATAACTTTTATTTTGTAAGTCGTCAACTCATAGCTTATAAGTGACTGACCAATACTCTCTCTAACAAACAAACTCTCAGCTCTCTGTGTCAAATTCACACCTTATTTCTTTCTATTCTACAAACACTATTTTACATTTTGACTGACTGCGATGTAATGTACATGTAATTCCAAAGGCTTCTTGATTATTTCACCACCTCAATAAAAGTAGTTTGGTTGCTAGAGAGTGGACTGACTCATAATTTCGATTTCGATTCAATAGCGAAAAGTAATGAGAATTGGATTGTTATTGTGACTTCTTATTTTTCTCCGACTGTAATTTTTTTAACCCGTACGAAGTACTGGGGTCTTATAGATTTACGCATACGTTTGTAACACGTCGAATTGGACTCCCTGAGTAAGGTGAAACCTATTGTCTATAGATGCCAAATCAGTGAAAAAAAATGTCCGTCTGTCTGCACGATAACTTGAGTAAAACGCATCCGATTTTGAAAATTTTTTTTTTCCGTTTGGTAATGTCAAAAGACAGGCTAAGTTCGAAGATGAGTGATTTTGGATCGACCCCTCCCGAGCTGTGGCCCAATAAGTGCTTTACGGTTTTTCGAAGATATCTCCGGACATTTGAACGTTACACTTGTAAGTGATACGTCAAATGAAAGGTTTTTACAATACCGATCGACAAAAAAAAAGTTTATGACTGACTCGTGAGTTAGACCCCTTGGTGTGAAACAGGCACAGGGCGGCAAGCAGTTTTTGCTTGTAGGTCAAACACATTTGAACATATTTCGTCTGTTTTAGCTTAATTAGATAGGTATTGACCGTACCAATCAGGGAAAAAAAAAGTTTTTGAAATTATGTTCTCCGGAGCGTGAGCTAGGTCTCTTGGAGTGAGCTCTTATCTGGCGACTCGGCCGTATAGTGAACGTGAAGTATTTTGTCAATATCTCGAGTAAATTTTGACCGAATTTCATGATTTTTTTTTTGTTTGAAAGGTATTAACGAATGTAAAGCGTCGGTAAAACCGGTCTCCTAACAAAATGGCTGCCGGTGGCCATATTGGATTTTAATAAAAGTGATATATCTTGGGAAAAATGGTACTTAGAGAGTTTCTGTTAACATGGAAATAATTTGTTATGTGTGTGGGGTGTTTCAGACATTCCATATATGGACATCTATATATATATCTATATTCACCTATATTGAGCTATATACAGGCATATAGAGCTATATAATAGCATATTCATCTGTGAAATGTTTATTTATAGGAAAATATAGGTAAATATAGCGGTATATAGCTGTTTAAATAGGAATTTATGAAAGTTGACCTCGTACGGGGCTGTCTATATTGCCTCCGGCAATTTCTTTGTATATGATAACAAGGCAAAGAAAGATAATGTAAGTGATTTTAAAGGGCGAATAGTTTTTCAGTAGAGAATGAAGTAAAAGAAATGAAGAGTTTCACAGTAAAGGCTTTCGATACGAATATGCGTTTCGTACGGGTCGGCGTTAGCTATGTTTTTTTTTTGGTTTTTTGTATTTTTGTATTTTTTTTTTTTGTTTTTTGAATTTTTGATTTTTTTTTTGGTTTTTTATACTTTTTGATTTTTTTGTATTTTTTGATTTTTTTTTGTATTTTCTTTATTTTTTTGTTTTTCTTATGGTGTGTTGTTTCTTATCTCATCTTATCTCATTATTTTTAATCATCGATGTCACTGCCTTCTTCTGAATCTTCTACTCCAGTGTTTTGAATTTTAGGAATCGTTATGGACACATTCGTTATACCAGGTACCGTTATTACATGACTGCAACAGCCAACAGTACGAGCCCCAGTCTCACAAGTACAAAAGTATTCTACTATTGCTGATCTTCCTGTTTTCTGCGCTTCTGCCAGCACAAAAATATGGTGATGCTTTTGTACTACGAAACCGTGATTTCATGTATGCTTTTACAAGCAGCGGATCGGAAACGCTTATACCGAATTTGGCATAATCTTGTGCCGTGATCGGATATCGACGAGTGGGTTCGAATTTCTGTACGAGGAATATATCATCTGCTCGATGTTGGGCGTAGTACGAAACAGCGTTCTTTATTTGATAAGGCCCGAGACTCATTAAATACAGGTCTTCCGAAGTAAGTTTTGGAAACTGGAGATTACGGTTATTTTCCTCATTGTCAAGAGAAGTATAATTTACTTCGATGAATGGGACTCTGACCTTTGACAAATTGTAATGATCAACTACGTCTTGAAGCAGATTCGGAGTGTTCAGTCTCGATTTCATTATAGCTGCCAGGTCCTTATGATTCTTATCGCTCAATATGGGCTTGTGGAATAAGTTCAGCAGAGCGATTGCTATGAGGAGGGTATCGTAATCATTTTCTAAGGTGGAGTTATGTGCTGGCAAAGCGAATATTTTGATTATTTTTTTTAACCGGCCGAACACTTGTTCGTTTACCCAACGAATCTTTGTTACAAATCTTGCTTTCTTTGCAGCCATCGTGTCTCGCTGTCCAGTACCAGGAACATAGGAAATGATTCCTTTTTCCTTAAGTGTATCAACAGCAAGGTTGCACTTGCGTCGCTAGTCATTAGCGACGCTACTAGCGCCGCTAATAGCGACGCTTATTTTCAAAAAATGTCGCTAATAGCGTTAGCGCTCGCTAGAAATTTTTTTCGCTGACCGCTAATCACTTCGCTAATGAAAAATAGAACATTCTAGGTATTGAACAATTTAATATTGAATTATTAGAATAAGGGAGGGACTTATCGATTTTATTCGCGATTTCTTGTCAAATATCAATAGAAATACGAAAAATAAGAAACTCGTACATCGGGCATCCTCAAAATATTGTCTCATTTAAAAGATTTTACAAAAAGAAAATCTATGAAAATAGCACTTCCCACTCAATTTCACACCCAAATCACATCCACCTTGAACTTAGTCAAATATGGTTTAACGAAGAAAATCATCGTAAAAGTCGTTCATCGGAACATGATTATAGTTTTTCAAACGTCAAATCGCCAACACAAAAATGTAGTGTTTGTTGTGAAAATGTCATAATTTCTTGTGTTGTTTTTAACAGTTCATTTATCGGTTGACTTAAAATATTCGTCGAAGCAACCAAAATTATGAAAAAAAATTTATGACCAATCATGTAAACAAACAACAATATTGTCGTTTGGTGGGACGTGAGTTGCAGAAGAGATGACCCAGTAGAAATAAAATGACGGCGGTAATCTTAAAAATTACGTTTTAGCGGAAACGTTTTGCTTTAAATGTGTATCCGTTTCCGGTAAAATAAATTAGTGCGAAAGCAACTACTTTTCATGAGCTTTATATAAACACCTTTAGTTAGGGGTGGGTCACATCCCTTATTGTTATTTGCCTAACTAGAAGTGAAGCGTTGAAAAATCGAGTTATGAAATGTACTTCACATTCAAAGTCCGTTGAAAGTTTATGAAATTTCATGTATTAGACCAACTCCAACTCGCAATCGTGTAAAATACTTTTCATGCTTTGGATTAACAAAATTCACATGAAATCTTGACTTTCTAATTGTTCATCACTAGTATGCAATAGCTACTTGCTACTATACTCAATCTTTTGCAACTCCCGTAAAAGGGTAAACTTCAACATAAATCTTCAACATAATCATAAATTCTAATAAATTTTCCTCAAAAAACGATTGAACAAAATGCAATCAAAGTTCATCAAAAACAATATTTAAAAAATTATTGAGATTTCATCATGTTCATCATGATCAAAAATGTTAAAAAAAATTTAAATTAAGAAATCGTCTTATTCATGAGATTTTTTAGCGAAACATTAGCGATCGCTATTAGCGGCCGCTACTAGCGCGCTAACTTTTTTTCTGTTAGCGAATAAGTTTAGCGACGCTAACATTTTTCGAAATTAGCGTTAGCGTTAGCGTCGCTAATAAAAATCGTTAGCGATCGCAACCTTGATCAACAGCGTCTCGGAATCCATTATCAACAATTGCGATATCATTTTTCTGCAATGCGCTCAGTGGTTCTTCAAAGCGCGTCAGACAATCTTTCAAAATGACTGCATCATTGTGAGTTGCATCATACGGGCCTAAGACATACAGAACATATCCATCGGGAGCACACCCCACCATTGGTTTCATAAGGGGCATTTTTTTTGCTCATTCCAAAGCTGTTTTTGACCTGCAAAATTTTTAGATTTTTGGACAAGTCTGTAAGTGGCATCAAAGAGACAAACACCATTTTCGTCTCCAACATCAAACAAAGCTTTTGCCATGGGAGTGTTGTGGCGCAGAGGTACACTCCGATCGCTGCTGTTTAGAAAACGAGGGACAAAGTTTGCGAGCAAGTCACTTCGGGCTTGATGCATGTGATTAGCAATAGTTCTATCAGAACAACCAAACAGAAATGACATTTGTTCGTTCGACAGTGAGGTTCGTATTTTGCACAGTAGGACAGCTACGTGCTTGGCCTCACAAGATTTAATAAATGAGCAAATGGTTCCAAATTGTTCCTTATCAAAGGCAAACCATGCCTTGAAATCGTTATCATTGATTGAGTTCAGATTATTGATGTTAAACCTGTGATCGTTTCGCGAGCTATGATAATTATTAAACATCATATCGCTGATGTATTTTTGGTCTTCAGCCTGCACCTCGCGAGTAATTTGCTTGACAAGAGGCCAATAATTATCTATTGCGAAATGATCGACACACATCTGAGCGCTCGGCATAATAAGAAACTTGTAGCTCATTAACAACAAAGTACGGGTCTTAGCTGGCACAGAAACAAAGTTTCCCAGTATTTTGCAACCAAACGTGCATTGTGTGTGGGAGTTCAACCCCTTCCAATAAATGGTCGGGTCCGGGACATTTAAATCTATGGAGACGACGGCGTTATTATGTGTCATATCATAGCAGGATTTGCATATCTTGCTCGACACGGGAATTTCGGAAATCGTATCCAATTTGCGTTTTTTCATATTGAATGACTGGCGCAAATTGTTTACAGCCACTAACGGCAGTGAACTTGCATTATAAAACTTGCTATCCTTAGACCTTTTTTGGTCGGAACAGTCTAAACAATACACTGGCATTGAAAAATGCCGTTTAGTTGTCGAATTTAAAAAAGTAAAACGTTAAAAGAATTAAAAGATGTTGCTTTCGCAAAGGTTGAAACTAAAATGTACTTGCTTATAAAATATTCTACAAAATCAAAGCAATCATTTGCTTTCGTATATCACAATAACGGTTTGTTATTGTCAATGTGTATGTATATATTATATTGTGACAAATAAAACAGCCAAATGTACAGATACATCTATGATGACAATTCAATTTGATTAGCAAAACCGTAGGCGACTACGATTAAAAAATGTTTCTTCTTTACTTTAGATTTTTTTTTCGGAACGCCTACAGTTGAATATTGACTCAGAGCGTAACGATGCAGTGCAATACCCGAAAAAAAAAATGATTTGACTCTAGATCGTCGAACTTTATATCAAAATATTTGTCGCTCTACAGGTTACTCCATTTCAAGTTTTCGTACCGTCGTGAGACAGCATTTAATAAATGAGCAAATGGTTCCCAATCGTTCCTTATGAACATTTTTTTTCATTCCGCTTGGGTTTTAAGAGCAAATGATTTTAACCGCAATTTCAAGGGTGACGAGATCAGAAAAATCTTCGGATACTCTTGTGGAGCTCATTTTATCATAAAAAAAATATTTGTGGAGGTAATTTTAACATAAAAATGGCACATCATGAGCATTGGGTTGATTTCGAGGATGATATTTGGATAAATCGTGAACCCAAAGTCATAGAAATTCCACCGAAAAAGTATGGTGGGTTTTTCGAATTTAAAAGGACTATGTACAAGGAGATCATCATAGTCTATTTCTGGAGAGTGTTTGGTCAGGTCGTGTTTCAGCTGTGAAAATCTGCTTGTCTTGGATTATTTAGAGTAAAACTAAAAAGTTATTACCGAAACTGGTGGTGTTGGGCATTGCATTAGAAAAAACATATTTTTCTGATTGAATTGTATGTTGGAATTAATTTCTGACTGTGAAAATTTCATCGAAAACATTTTGGTGAAAAAATGTTTCCATAAAAGAAATTGTAATTTTGTAAAACAACGTGCATAAAATTGGTTAAAACCTAATAAAAAAAACAAATTTTTGCGGAGATCATTTTAGCATAAAAAAAAATATGGCACATTATATGGCTGATGAATATGACATTCTTGAGGCAGTTGTCAAAAGAGCAGAGTGACTTAATGACTTTGAGGTTGCTGAGCTGTGAGAAAATCTTGGTTCGACACGCCCCTTTCTACGGAAGATTCAGTGATAGAATATGAAATTACTAAATCGGTATCATTGGACTGATAACGAAGATGACATTCTTGAGACAGTTAGCAATAGACAAGAGTGATCGATATTATGAAATTTAAAACTTTCTACGAACAAGAGTAGAATAATATGCTAGGTGTATGAATTGAGTGAAAAATGATTTCTGCAATTAGAAAACAGTACGCTGGGTCTTGTAGATTTAAAAAAAACGTTTTTATTGTACGAAAAATCTTAAAGTTACTTTTTTATAATTTAAAATTCTTAAATTGAAGAGCTTAGCTATTACATAATCATTGATAAAAATTTATTTGAAAAATTTCATTGTTGTTGATGCTCAAGATGAAATCTTAGTACTGCTACAACTTCATCATATGTGTATGTACCATCTTCATCGCCTGAGTCGGTGGGTTGACTTTCGTCAGATTCTACTCCCCCTGAGTTATTGTCTCGTTCTTCTTCTTCATCATCATCATCATCAATTTCAGTACCAACACCGTCGCTTTCTTGATCATTATTGTATTCTTCAACTTCTGCGTCACTATCGTTTTGGATATATTCTGGATGTTTTCCAGAAATATGCCTTTTTAAGTTGTAATTATTGGCAAGAGTACTCGGGCAATACGGACATGCTACAGCCATTTTTTATTCTATATCTTTACTCGTCAACGTTTGGAGTGAAACTGAGGTAATATAATCCCGGAGTGTCTTATTTATTACAACCATTCTTATGAAACCGAAGAATAGCTCGAAGCTCTTTATATGTATAATTTTTGGGTTCTCTAAGAATCTCATTGCGTAACATCCCGTTTCCTGTCATCAAGTCTGCAGCGTACTTATTTGTCTCATTTACTACTTTCTGATCTGGCTAAACGTCTATTATTGATGGCTACTCGAGGTGTAGGGTCGATCCATACGTTATTAGGAGTACCGTAGAAATATTCTAATTCAGGTTTGGGGACGTTTAAATGTTTCTCGTGGTAGTGTGAATGTAAGTAGAATTGATTTATAAGAACTTCCCCGCATAATTTGCACTTCATTTTTATTCGTGGAGCGTTGTGACAGAGCGCGAAGACATATACTGATTAAAATTTTGTAAAGAATTTTATTTATAATAATAGTCGCTCCTGCTACTGTGTCAGTTGTACCACACACTTTCATTGACTGAATCACATCTATCTGTAACAATCCTTTTATAGGCAAATCTCCGCGATACTTGGTTTTTTATAGGTCTATTTAATGTTACTCTCATATTTCACTAGCTTCGGGTAAAATATTTTATCACAAACGAGTTCAGTTAAATGTTTTAACCCCAGGCCTATCGCTCCGACGGCGGAATGACAATTTTTGTTTCTTAACCAATCAATGAGAAACGCTAAAATGGCTTTTTTGTCGGCACTACGTACATCTTCGCTAGTACAGGAAGTTTCGTAAGCTAAATCGTGATCTTTCGCAATAAAATCATCATTATCAACCGGAGCACCATTATTCAATTCATTGCCTGGACCAAGATATTTGTGCCCCGGAAACAAGAAAACGTTACCAAATTTCATACTCATCAACCGTATTCTTCAGTAATTAAAGCTTTGATTATTTTGAACACATTTTGTGTTAGAAAATTATTTTTCAACACTTTTTTCTGTTAGAATTTTTTTTTTCAACAATTTTTTGTGACATAAAATTATTTTTCGACAGTTTTTTTTGACAGTAAATTATTTTTCAACAGTTTTTTGTCAAGTGAGAAAATTACGTCGCAAAAAATAATTTACCGGTGCGTTGTACATGTACACACTGCACATTCTTCCTAGTCGCTCGGTAATGAGGTGATGCATGATTTGATGGTTTCTTTTATTAAATGAAACTTGTCCCTTTCCTTCGTTGAGGAGGACAAAGGACAACTCCCTTCCCCAGGGCCACCCGTCCGACGCTCATATATTATTTTGTGGGTGGCCCGGAGGAGGGAGTTGTCCTTTGTCCTCCTCAACGAAGGAAAGGGACAAGTTTCATTTAATAAAAGAAACCATCAAATCATGCATCACCTCATTACCGAGCGACTCGGAAGAATGTGCAGTGTGTACATGTACAACGCACCGTTAAATTATTTTTTGCGACGTAATTTTCTCACTTGACAAAAAACTGTTGAAAAATAATTTACTGTCAAAAAAAAACTGTCGAAAAATAATTTTATGTCACAAAAAATTGTTGAAAAAAAAAATTCTAACAGAAAAAAGTGTTGAAAAATAATTTTCTAACACAAAATGTGTTCAAAATAATCAAAGCTTAAATTACTGAAGAATACGGTTGATGAGTATGAAATTTGGTAACGTTTTCTTGTTTCCGGGGCACAAATATCTTGGTCCAGGCAATGAATTGAATAATGGTGCTCCGGTTGATAATGATGATTTTATTGCGAAAGATCACGATTTAGCTTACGAAACTTCCTGTACTAGCGAAGATGTACGTAATGCCGACAAAAAAGCCATTTTAGCGTTTCTCATTGATTGGTTAAGAAACAAAAATTGGCATTCCGCCGTCGGAGCGATAGGCCTGGGGTTAAAACATTTAACTGAACTCGTTTGTGATAAAATATTTTACCCGAAGCTAGTGAAATATGAGAGTAACATTAAATAGACCTATAAAAAACCAAGTATCGCGGAGATTTGCCTGTAAAAGGATTGTTACAGATAGATGTGATTCAGTCAATGAAAGTGTGTGGTACAACTGACACAGTAGCAGGAGCGACTATTATTATAAATAAAATTCTTTACAAAATTTTAATCAGTATATGTCTTCGCGCTCTGTCACAACGCTCCACGAATAAAAATGAAGTGCAAATTATGCGGGGAAGTTCTTATAAATCAATTCTACTTACATTCACACTACCACGAGAAACATTTAAACGTCCCCAAACCTGAATTAGAATATTTCTACGGTACTCCTAATAACGTATGGATCGACCCTACACCTCGAGTAGCCATCAATAATAGACGTTTAGCCAGATCAGAAAGTAGTAAATGAGACAAATAAGTACGCTGCAGACTTGATGACAGGAAACGGGATGTTACGCAATGAGATTCTTAGAGAACCCAAAAATTATACATATAAAGAGCTTCGAGCTATTCTTCGGTTTCATAAGAATGGTTGTAATAAATAAGACACTCCGGGATTATATTACCTCAGTTTCACTCCAAACGTTGACGAGTAAAGATATAGAATAAAAAATGGCTGTAGCATGTCCGTATTGCCCGAGTACTCTTGCCAATAATTACAACTTAAAAAGGCATATTTCTGGAAAACATCCAGAATATATCCAAAACGATAGTGACGCAGAAGTTGAAGAATACAATAATGATCAAGAAAGCGACGGTGTTGGTACTGAAATTGATGATGATGATGATGAAGAAGAAGAACGAGACAATAACTCAGGGGGAGTAGAATCTGACGAAAGTCAACCCACCGACTCAGGCGATGAAGATGGTACATACACATATGATGAAGTTGTAGCAGTACTAAGATTTCATCTTGAGCATCAACAACAATGAAATTTTTCAAATAAATTTTTATCAATGATTATGTAATAGCTAAGCTCTTCAATTTAAGAATTTTAAATTATAAAAAAGTAACTTTAAGATTTTTCGTACAATAAAAACGTTTTTTTTAAATCTACAAGACCCAGCGTACTGTTTTCTAATTGCAGAAATCATTTTTCACTCAATTCATACACCTAGCATATTATTCTACTCTTGTTCGTAGAAAGTTTTAAATTTCATAATATCGATCACTCTTGTCTATTGCTAACTGTCTCAAGAATGTCATCTTCGTTATCAGTCCAATGATACCGATTTAGTAATTTCATATTCTATCACTGAATCTTCCGTAGAAAGGGGCGTGTCGAACCAAGATTTTCTCACAGCTCAGCAACCTCAAAGTCATTAAGTCACTCTGCTCTTTTGACAACTGCCTCAAGAATGTCATATTCATCAGCCATATAATGTGCCATATTTTTTTTTATGCTAAAATGATCTCCGCAAAAATTTGTTTTTTTTATTAGGTTTTAACCAATTTTATGCACGTTGTTTTACAAAATTACAATTTCTTTTATGGAAACATTTTTTCACCAAAATGTTTTCGATGAAATTTTCACAGTCAGAAATTAATTCCAACATACAATTCAATCAGAAAAATATGTTTTTTCTAATGCAATGCCCAACACCACCAGTTTCGGTAATAACTTTTTAGTTTTACTCTAAATAATCCAAGACAAGCAGATTTTCACAGCTGAAACACGACCTGACCAAACACTCTCCAGAAATAGACTATGATGATCTCCTTGTACATAGTCCTTTTAAATTCGAAAAACCCACCATACTTTTTCGGTGGAATTTCTATGACTTTGGGTTCACGATTTATCCAAAAAAATATAATTTTCAAACTACATGATTTTATTCAAAATTTGAGTGTTTTTTTGTATTTTGAGCGTGGAATTTAGTGAAAGAACCAGTGCCTATTTTAAGGGAATTAATTCCCTAAAATTTCTCAATTTTTTAGTCATTTTCTACATATTTACTTCAAATGCCACTAATTAAACAACGAATTTTCGGGAATTTTAAGGAATTTAGGGAATTTTAATCCTCTAAAATGGAAAGAACCTATAATGAAAATGTATCTGTAAATTGAATTCCCTTCGAAAATTGAAAGGTTTTAAACAGCTTTTCAGCATACACAACGCTCTATTAATGTTTTCAGATTCAGATCGAAACTAACTGATAAATAATAAATTTTGTACCAATTTAGTAATTTCATATTCTCCATACTGTCGAACTGTGATCCAAGGTATCGAAGCCAGATTTCAAGGAATAAATAAATTAAAAAAAAAAATTTCCTGGTTTTATTTGAAGCTCTTTTTAAGAATGTAATACATACAGAAATTTTGTATCAAATAGGTTTCGATTTTTAAATATTGACTCATAACAATGCTGATCTCCCAAGCAGTTGATAGGATATCATAAGCCATGTTGTGACTGTATGAGATGTGCATAAAGGTACTCCTTTAAGAGCCGGTTAGGAGTTCTATTAAAATAACTGTAGCACTGACATGCGCATGAGTCGGGTATGTCACCGTATAAGATGTCGGGACAGAAATGACCATCAGCTGATGCAGTTTCGGCATTTCTTAGAAATTCGCTGAATTCCTCAAGGTATCCGGTGTAAAATGGTAGAGCATCAGGAGTCTCTGCCAATTTCCTAATTTCGGGTAACAGGTTTTGCACAACTTTGATATGTATTGTTAACAATGCTTCGGGATCTCCCGATGGGTCTGGTTTTTTTATTTGCAAATTATAACGACCTCCTTCTGTATGAAACTCATCGTAGCGGTGAGCAGTCATATCACCAATCGTAACCAGACTCGTTGGTATTTCAGTAACCGTTCCATTACCACTAATCGCATGATGAGAATTTACACCGCCCCCGTATCGGATAGTCGACGCCTCTGCACTTGTACCATATTGTTCGAAATTACAATCTTCAATATGATCATCAATATTTATCGAATAGAGTTCGTTCAAGACACTCCCCATCTCGATCTCGATCTCAGCAACCTCAAAGTCGTTAATCCACTCTGCGCTATCGACAACTGTCTCAAGAATATAATCCTCGAAATCAACCCAATGCTCATGATGTGCCATTTTTTATGTTAAAATTACCTCCACAAATATTTTTTTTATGATAAAATGAGCTCCACAAAAATTTGTTTTTTTTATTAGGTTTTAACCAATAAAAATAATTTTTACCCAATTTTATGCACGTTGTTTTACAAAATTACAATTTTTTTATGGAAAATTTTTTTACACCAAAATGTTTTCGATGAAATTTCCAGTCAGAAATTAATTCCAACACACAATTCAATCAGAAATTATATTTTTTCTAATGCAATGCACAACACCACCAGTTTCGGTATTAACTTTTTAATTTTACTCTAAATAATTCAAGACAAGCAGATTTTCACAGCTGAAACACGACCTGACCACACACTCTCCAGAAATAGACTATGCTGATCTCCATGTAGAGAGTCCTTTTTATACCAAAGTATCATCACCAATGTGAGAAAATTCTTCATTCCCATGGTACCTTTCCCACATTTCATTCTCGCTTCTACGAACACATCTGAGAAAATACTCCGCACTTTAAGGGGAAATACAAGGGAAAATACCGCTAAGGATGTTTTCAAGGGAAAATACCGCCAAGGCGGGATACAAAGAAACGTACCGCCAAGGCGGTATACAAAGGAAATCCTTTGTAAAATCGGAAAATACCGCCAGGCGCCTTCTTCTCAAAAAGAAAGGCTGCAAATCCTTTGTAAAATTGGAAAATGCCGCCAGGCGGCTCCGTAAAAGAAAGGCGGCAAATCCTTTGTGAATTCGGAAAATACCGCCAGGCGGCGCCTCAAAAGAAAGGCGGTAAATCCTTTGTAAAATCGGGGAATGCCGCCAGGCGGCGCCTCAAAAGAAAGGCGGCAAATCCTTTGTAAATTCGGGAAATGCCGCCAGGTGGCACCTCAGAAGAAAGGCGGCAAATCCTTTGTAAATTCGGATGACATTTGGATCCGAAAAGTGTTACATATTCTTCTTTGGGTCGGCCCTTCCAGAGCTAGGGCCCTATAGGTGTTTTTCAGTCTTTCGTCGATATCTACCGAAATACGCACGCAATAGCTGCTTGTGATATATCAAATGAAAGGTATTGACGAGTAGAACAAAGTTGCTGAACATTGTTTTTGGGTAAGATGCAACGCGGGCTTGTTGGAAGGGCTCAAAGGTCGTTACTCGGCCCTAAGTGTTTTTTGCACATAAATCGAGTAAATCTCATCCGATTTTGCTAGATTTAGTTTTTTATGGAAGGTAATTGAATTATTATATTTGCTCTTGATGTGATGTTACTTGTATGATGGCTGAGCAGCAATTAAAATCTCTGTCTTATCGTTCACTCTTGTTATATCCTGATCGGCTGATCAGAACACAACGAGAGCGTGAAGACAGAGAGAGTGAAATGCGATGTTCATTTATGTGACAGTTCGATATCTTAAATTAGGGTAAGTGATCCAAATCTGGTCACTACATTACTCCCCTTCTAGCGAAGCGATACTAAAATAGACAATTCAAATTAATAAACCGATTCATCGTGTAAATCATACCAGCCGGCGTATTGAAAATTGGGCTAAATCAAAAGTGAGAAAACCTAAGTAGAAAAAAAAATCTAGAAACAAGTTTTAAGCGAACCGCACCGACTTCTTAACTCGATTCGGTTCTTCTGACGATACAGTTAAAATACCAAAAGCTGGCTTCAAGCGATCGATCGACACCGTGTCATTCTTTCCGTTTATGTCGAGCACATAACCTTTTCTCAAGCGCTTAACGACTCTGAACGGCCCATCGTATCGGAGATTCAAACTTGGCTTGACTCTATCAATCCTAACAAAGACATGACTGCAAGTACTCAATTCTTTCGGAACCTGCGCACGCACTTCGCGATGAGACGAGGTTTCAACCGGTTTGACACTTCGCATCTGCATACGCAGCCTATCAACAAAATTAGAGGGATTCGCTGGATCACTGAGAGGTGTATCGACAAAAAATTCTCCGGAAATCTTTAACGCTCGTCCATACACTAATTCTGCCGGTGAGCAAGCTAAGTCTTCTTTCACTGTAGCTCTTATTCCTAACAAAATGACGGGTAGCTCTTCACTCCAGTGTACCGTATTACATCTGGCTATCAATGATTCTTTGAATTTCCTGTGGAACCGTTCAACCATTCCATTGGCTTGTGGATGGTACGACGTCGTACGAATTCGATTCGAACCTAAAAGCCTACACAGTTCTGAAAACAATCGAGATTCGAACTGCTTTCCACGGTCCGTAGTGATTTCTAATGGCACACCGAATCGAGAGATGTATTGACTAACAAGACATTTGGCTACCATTTCGGCTGTCTGATTGACCATCGGATAAGCCTCAGGCCATCGAGTGAACCTATCTACTACAGTGAGAATGTACGTGAAGCCATTGGACGTTGGTAACTCACCAACTATGTCGATGTGAATGTACTTGAATCTACCGGATGGAACATTGAATTTCCCGAGTGGGGATTTGGTATGCTTAATGACTTTGGCCTTTTGGCACGAAACACAACATTTAGTCCAACAGTTCACATCCTTATTGACACTTGGCCAAAAATACCTAGAAGTAATCAGTTTTCGCAATCCCCGTATCCCAGGGTGCGACAATGAATGAATTTGTTCGAAAATTGCTCGTCTGAGCGGCATCGGTACGAACGGGCGGTTCTTTCCTGTGCTAATTTCGCACCACAATTTGCCCATGGAAAGTGGTAGATCGATTTCTTTTAATGACCACTTTGAATTATTACCACGACTGTTCACCAGCTCAAGAATCTCCTCATCTTTTCTTTGAAGTTCAACTAATGCTTTTAATTCAAGAGTTACTTTCACGGAGGCCACTTCTGGCTCGTCTATTCGTGACAAAAAGTCAGCAACTACGTTGTCCTTTCCTTTAACGTGTTGAATGTTCGTGGTAAATTGGGAAATGAATTCTAAATGCCGAGCTTGTCTCGGGCTTCTTTCAACAGTCGACGACATAGCTGTGGTCAGCGGCTTATGATCGGTATATACTACAAACTGACGACCTTCAACAAAATACCGGAAGTGCTTGATTGATAAGTAAATGGCCAAAAGTTCCCGGTCAAGTGCACTGTACTTTTCTTCAGCTGGACTCAGCTTCTTTGAGAAAAAACCTAATAGTTGCCAAATGCCTTTCCGCTATGTGCGAATGAATAGGAATTAGAATTTCTGCTAACCTCGGAATAAAACGGAAATAATAGTTGATCATTCCAACGAATCTTTGAGCTTTTTTAAGCGAATCTGGTGCTGGGAAATTGGTGATAGCTGCAACTTTTTCGGCTGCTGGCAAGATGCCATTTTGGTCAATGTAATGACCGAGAAATTCGAGTGACTTGACACCTAAGAGACATTTGGATGGTTTGATGTTCAAACCATATTCGGCCAAACGTTTGAAAAGTGTATCTAAATGTTCCTTGTGCTCATCTGGCGATTTACTGAATATTAAAACATCGTCAATGTATACAAATACGAAATCTAAGTCTTTGCAGACTTCATTCATGAAACGCTGGAAAGTTTGCGCCGCATTTCTCAATCCGAAAGGCATCCTACTTACTTACTTACTTAGGCGGGCACTACAACCTACTATTGGTTTTGGCCTCTTCCAGCAATCTTCTCCAATCGGACCTATTCCGCGCCAACGTTCTCCAGTCGCTCACTCCTAGTACTTTCAGATCAGACTCAATTGCATCTTTCCATCTCGCTCTCGGTCTTCCTGGCCTGCGGCTTCCATCGGGATTTGTATTTAGCAGTTTCAGTGGTATACGTTCCTCGTTCATTCTTTGTACATGACCGAGCCATCTTAATCGATTGATTTTGATGAATTTGACTATATCGGGCTCCTCGTAAAGCTGATACAGCTCATGGTTGTATCTTCTTCTCCAGTTGCCGTTCACATTGACACCTCCAAAAATTGATCGAAGAATTCTCCTTTCAAAAACCAAAAGTGTCTGTTCGTCACTTTGTGTCATGCACCAAGCTTCCGATCCATATGCTATAACTGGTCGAATCAGCGATCTGTACAGTTCGCACTTAAGGTTGCGGTTGAGTGTTTTTGACCGGATGAGTTTTTGAAGACTGTAGTAACTCCTGTTACCAAGCGTTACCCTTCTACGTATTTCCTCACCGATGCTATTATCACTATTGACCAGCGACCCAAGGTAAATAAAGCTGTCGACAGTCTCGAAGTGTTTTCCATTCACCTCCAGCGTATGATCCGTTGGTCTGCCATCAGACAATGAAGTTGTCATGTACTTGGTTTTTCTCTCACTGACCTTGAGACCGAACTCAGCACCCCTATCTTCAATTTTCGTGAAATTCTCTTTAACGATGTCAATGTTCCGTCCAATTAAGTCTAGGTCATCAGCATATCCTAACAACTGACTCAACTTTCTGAAGATTGTACCGCTGGTTTCCACGCCGCTCTCTCTTATCACCTTCTCAAGAACAATGTTGAAGAATAGAGCTGCCAGTCCATCGCCTTGTCTAAGTCCTTCCAAGGTTTCAAAGGTAACAGATAGATTGTTCCGAATTCTGACCTTGGCTCTCACATGTGACAGAGTCATTCTAGCTAAATGAATAAGTTTTTTGGGGTAACCAAGTTCCACCATCGCATTCCATAGTTTCCTCAGAAAAACCCTGTCATATGCCGTTTCAAAATCAACAAACAAATGGTGTAGAGCAACATTGAACTCTCTGCATTTCTCCATGATCTGCCTGATGCTAAACAACTGGTCTGTTGTTGAGCGATCGTTGCGGAATCCACCCTGATATTCACCAGTTGTTGGTTCCGAATACTCCATGAGACGCTGCCGTAAAATATCCGCAAATATTTTGTACGCTGTGTTCAATAGATTAATTCCTCTGTAGTTGCTACATTCCAATTTGTCACCCTTCTTATACACTGGACAAATGATTCCGAGTTCCCATTCTTCTGGCATTTCTTCACGTTCCCAAATCTTCACAATCAGCTCATGTAACCGTGCACACAGCGCATCACCTCCATATTTAAAAAGTTCTCCGGGTAGATTGTCTGATCCAGGGGCCTTGTTATTCTTGAGCTTGAGAACAGAAGCCCTAACTTCCTCCAGTGTAGGTTCCGCCACACCTTGTGCGCTCAATTGTGAATCCGGTTCCGCTACTTCTTCTGTTGTTACTGTTTGACTCTGGCATAGCAGGCTCTTGAAAAATCCATCTTTCCATGCACTGTCTCTCCTCTGCTAGCACTACACCATTTGAATCCTTGCACAATTGGGGCTGTTGACTGTATCCGTTTTTAACGTTTTTTACTTTTTGGTACAGCTTTCGAGTGTCCCTTGTTTCTGCTAAATTTTGTATTTCAGCGAAAACCTTCCTTTCACTTTCTGCTTTTTTCTTTCGGAGAAGTTTTCGCTCATCGTTACGTTTGGTTCGATATTCTAATGTGGCTGACCGTGTTGCTCCAGTTTGCAGAGTCCTCAACCTTGCATCGTTTTTCGCTTGTGTTGCAAGCTTACATTCGTCGTCATACCAATCATTTCGAATACCTCCAGTTTTCCACCCAATGGTCTCTGTTGCAACACTCTCTATTTCTTGCTTAATCCTGCTCCATGTATCATTAATTGTTGCCGGTTCTGACTCCATATCTGCAATTATCCGTTCCTCTAGCTTCTCCACATACAGTCTCCTTGTGTCCATGTTCTTCAGCTTATCGGTGTCAAATCTCCTCACCACCTCTCTGTTTTTGACCTCAGCCCTGATCCTAGCTCGAAAGACCACCCTAACCAGGTAGTGGTCAGAGTCAATGTTCGGTCCTCTGCAGCTTCGTACATCAAGGATGTTAGAGTTGTGGCGTGCATCGATGAGCACATGATCTATTTGGTTCGCTGTTGAGCCATCCGGAGATATCCAACTGGCTTTGTGAATGTTTTTATGGGGAAAGCAGGTACTACTGATAACCATGTTGTTAGATACCGCAAGATCAATCAGACGGCACCCATTATCGTTTGATGTTTCATGAAGGCTGTGCATTCCAATCGTTGGCCGATATATTTCCTCTCTCCCAACTTTTGCATTAAGATCACCAAGAATAATCTTAATGTCTCTGGTAGGACTTCGTTCATATATCCATTGCAACTTTTCATAAAACTCATCCTACGTGTCTTCATCCTTTTCTTCTGTGGGTGCGTGCGCATTAATGAGGGTAATATTGAAGAATTTGCCTCTAATGCGTAGAGAGCACAATCTCTCGTCGAATGGTTGAAAACTTATCACAGCATCCCTTGTTTTTCCGATCACAACGAAGCCCGTGCCAAACTCCCCTGACTTGTTCGTTTTTCCACTGTAGTAGAATGAATATTCCTTACTTTTCAATAGGTTTGCATCAGGCCACCTTGTCTCTTGTACCGCAGTTATATTAAATCTTCCTTTTCTCGGAACATCAGTTAAAGTTCTCAAACCACCCGGTCGCAACAAAGTTCTTACATTCCAGGTTGCTAAATTTAAGTCGATATCCATAAGTCCATTTCGTAGCGTTGGTCGTTGCCGATTTTCCTGTCCGATCCGAGGCCTTGCTGTTAGTTTCATAACGAAGCTTTTTTGACGGTGTTGGCTGTTAACCATACGCCCAACCTACTACACAATTTCCCTTCCAGCCCGTAGGCAGACCTTCAGGTAGCACTCTTAAGTTTAGCACAAACTCCTAAGAGAATGAGTTCCCGGGGACTACGACGGGGACGTAAAAAGAGCACTTGATAGATAGACAGTTACACGCCTGGCATTATGACCCTTATGAAAGGCATCCTAGGTAATTCAAATAAGCCGAATGGCGTAATGATTGCGGTTTTGTGCACGTCCTCTGGTGCTACCGGGATATTGTAAAAACCTCTCACCAAATCGACCTTTGAAAAAATGTTGCAGCCTTGCAATTTCGCATTGAAATCTTCTATGTGCGGAAGTGGATATCTATCCGGAATTGTTATAGCATTTAACTAACCTACGATAGTCGCCACATGGACGGAAATCCGGACTACGAGGTTTTGGTGCCATAGTTAATGGTGAAGCGGATTGGGACGAAGACGGTCAGCAGATTCCGACTTCATTCATATAGTTGAACTCTGTTTGAGCTAGTTTGAACCTTTCCGGACTGAGTCTTCGTGCTTTAGAGTACGGTAACGGGCCTTGGGTGTGAATGTAATGAACGACATTGTGCTTCACGGGGAGATTGAAATTTGGTGGTGACACTAAGGATGTATACTTTCCGAAGATTTCACCGAATTCAGAAGCAATCGAATACAAACGGGGTGTCGGTTCATAGCAGTTGTCAGCTCGCATCGCGTTAATCGCTAGAGACGTCGCTGGATCAATCAACTTTTTATTTCGTAAATCAGGCAGAAGGCCGTGTTTAGCTAGAAAGTCTACACCGATGATTGGTTTGCTCACAGATGCTAGGATAAATTCGTGAGAATAACTTCTTCTTAAACCTAGATCAACTTCAATTACCATACTGTCATAAGTGTCAATCACCGAACCGTTAGCGGCCGTTAACTTAAAATCACTATTCAATTTGAAGGTTTTAGCAAATGTCTTGGGAATAACTGAGACGTCTGCCCCAGTACCAATTAGAAACAACAACTTATTCTTACTGTCTTTAACAAAAAGGCGGCACGACTTAAATCGAATCCCACTGCTAGCCGCGTCTACAGCAGGATTATTTAGTTTGGGTGGTTGCCTTGATTTGAAGAATTATTTGAGTTCGGCAAATCTTTTCCAAAAGCACACGGCTTGTCACAGGGCTTATTGGCTTTACTGCCGAACCTAAAATGATAGTAGCAATATTTTCCTTTGGGGTTGTAGCGTGAACTGCGTGAGCGGCTTCTATTTCGGCTATCCGAACGGAAAAATTGCCTTGAACGATTATTTGATCTACTTCGAGATCTGTCGAAAGATAACTATTCAATCATGGCCCTTAATTCGCTTATTTCGCTTCTAATACTGTCGTTGCTCTGGTTCTGACTAACGGATACAGCAGAGACATTAGCTGTTTTAATTGCTTCCCAAACTTGGTCAGCTGATTTCCACAGTTCCTTCACATCATTGTCTTTTTGAGGGATAAGAGCCACACTGATTGCTTGCGGAAGCTTGCTCACCCACAGCTTTTTCAACAATGCTTCCCCTACAGTACCGCTATTCCCAGCTAAACGGTGGAGAGTTCTGTAAAAATCGGATGGTTTTCTAACACCCATCTCTTCATCGGAAGTCAACTTCTCTATGCGCGCTTCTAAACTCAAAGAATGACGCTCAATTAGACTATCCTTCAAAACTTTGTACAGATCGGTCGCCGGTGGTTCCTCTAAAATGTCCGAAACGGATTCAGCGATTTCTTGTGGTAGTAGTTATACTTGCTGATGTCAGCAGTGATTTTGCCTAGCGAGAACTGCGCCTCGGCCTGTATGAACCACGTTCGTGGATTATTAACCCAAAAAGTCGGTAATTTAACTATCAACGCGCTGATGTCAGTTGGAACATCCTGTTTAGGTATCTCAATCTGACCGTCTTTATCATTAGCCATTTCGAAATTAAACTTACGCGAGATATCGAAAAATCAAATAAAAAGAAATATCGAAAATCACTCACCCTAGTCCAGTCGACAAGACAGTAATCGATTACTAACTCAACTAAAAGAAAATCCAGTCGATCGGAAAGCAAATTTTACAGTTAAAATCAAAAACTTGAAAAGAAAGCTTTGGTTTGTGGTGATTGATGAATTTAAGAAAAAAAATATTCTACTCTAAATGATGATCGAAAGAAACAATTAATATATGACCGTTGCCTAAACTTGAGCAAAAATGGAATGATTCTTTATACAATTCAAATGAAGATGGAAACAATCGCATGAAATGATTCTATTGTCTTGGGTCCGATTTTTGCATTGATTGTTGATTAATGTGATCGTTAATGCTGCCTATTGTTGTGTTGGACAATGGTTTACGCGCCAAAACATGTGGAAAGTTCCAGTTCGTTTGATTATATGCGCGCCAATTATGTTACCGGTTCGGATAAAATTCGTCGATTTTATTCACAGTGCAGCAAATTGAGGTTAAATTCAAGGTCACGTACCTTTTATCTCCACAGGATTCGTACCTGTGGAGATTTCCAAATGACAAAGCCTTCAAATGTTTTCGGTTTTCTCTATCAGCCACAATGTCCGGAGTAGTTTGAAAAGGATGCTGCCGTAATGTCGCCGATCCAATGAAATTTCCAGTCCGATATAGCCAGGGGTTATCTTCCAACCAACTGCAACCGAATCTCAGGGGTCTAGCTCACACCGATTATGCAAAATGTACCGAACAATGAAATGTCGGTTCTTCGGCGGCCAGAAGTAATCGGCTGTGTAATTGATGCCCAAAACAAATGCCAACGAATTCCTGGGTCTAGCTCGCACCGATTAAACAAAATTCGACGAACAGTGAAACGTCCGTAATTCGGCGGCCAGAACTAATGTGTCTTGCAACACGCAGCAGTTTTTTAATTTTCACTTTACTATGCACAACTTAAAAACAAGGCATCAGAACAGTCGGAGCGTTTGCTACGACTTAGCCCCGTACGACCCGTAATCCTATTTCGTCCGTAACTATAATACGTCCGTAGCCGTAATACGCCCGGAACCCTAATACGTCTACAACCCTCTAATGCGTCTGTTACCAAAATGCAAGTCAAGTTGGGCATGGTCAAATTTACTGAAAGTGTTCATTTTTAAAAGGCCGTTGCTAATCGCCCGCGCGGGCGAATAGCATCTTATGGACTATTCGCTCGCGCGGGCGAATAGCATTTTATAGACTATTCGCCCGCGCGGGTGAATAACATTTTATAGACTAATCGCCCGCGCGGGCGAATAGCATCTTATAGACTATTCGCCCGCGCGGGCGAATAGCATTTTATAGACTAATCGCCCGCGCGTGCGAATAGCATTTTATAGATTAATCGCCCGCGCGGGCGAATAGCATCTTATAGACTATTCGCCCGCAAATGACAGTTATTGCGCGATGAACATATAATATACAGTTAGTGAAGATGCTAATTAAGTGTGAAAATAGCGTAGAAATATACAGATCAGATGAAAGAGTTACAAATGAAATATGAACGGATCAAGAAAAAAGTGGTGTTTGAAAAACTTTTGATTCTAAACTCCAAGGTTAGCATAGTATTGTCAAATTTTGTGGCTCTTTTAAAAGTCAAAAACTTTAGTCTTTCTTTTCGGCCAATGGTTCCGCCTGTTACATTACTTCACACTTTCAGTTTATTGTATTACAATTTCTAAAAGACATCCTTCTATTCGTAAGTTACTTAATGTAAAAGGGAGTAATTTTGTAAACCACGGCATAAGCAACATGTGTCATATTATGTAAAGGGGAGCATAAGCTCCTTCTGTCACATTATGTAAATGGGAGCATAAGCTCCTTGCGCCTAGGGAATGCAATCCCGTACCGATTTTTGAATCCCGGGATTCGGGATTGAGAAACTCAGTACCGGTACCAGTACCGGGATTTCCGGTACTGAAAAGATATGGATTAATTATCAGTAAAAGAAATTATTTTCATTTTATTCTCATTTTTTTAAGTTTTTTAATGGTACAGTTAAGTGTGCTTACTCACAGTGAAACACGTATCGAATTTATTTTGTTCTAAATATCAAATTTGACACTACGACAAAAGAAATTCGATACTTACGTCGCTGTGTGAAGGCCGGGTAACTTTAACTTATGTTTGCAACAGCGTAGATGTCACATTGTAAATTCAATTTTCTCTTTGGAAAAATGTTCGCAATGCACTTAACGTATCATCGTTCAATCTTGAACGTATAAGTTGTGGGACTTGTTGTCGTCACAATCGCAAATTTTTGTGCTTTGTGATTTAAAAATTAATTGATTTGTTAGGTAATGTAAATTTTCAAGCACGCTGCCTTTGAAAATATAAATCGTGTGAAGTGACAGAAGACCGACTTTCCGACAGCGTCAATTAGTGGCAGTTTTGTGAAATATCGCCTAAATCCACAATATATTTTATTACGCAAGTAACGGCAAGCCGGAAATGCACGTTCAGATTCAACGCTAGTTGGTTTGATGAGCAGCAGACACTCACCAGAAAGATTTTAAACACTTCAAGCATGGATGATACTCTAAATAGAGTACTGAAACTGGACAGTGTATTATACAAACGTAGAACACTATAAAAATATTTCCATGTTCCCTTGACGTACAGTCAAGGGTCTTACAGCCGAAATCCGTCCGTCTGTCCCACCCCGGATGTCTAATATCCATATAAAAATATCGTATCATATATATATATATATATATATATATATATATATATATATATATATATATATATATTATAATATATTAAATTATATGTTATATCTTGTCGCCTCAAAAAAATTGTAATCCGTCCATCTGTCCCATCCGCGTCCGTCTGTCCCATCCGCGTCCGTCTGTCCCATCCGCGTCCGTCTGTCCCATCCGCGTCCGTCTGTCCCATCCGCGTCCGTCTGTCCCATCCGCGTCCGTCTGTCCCATCCGCGTCCGTCTGTCCCATCCGCGTCCGTCTGTCCCATTCGCGATCGTCTGGCCCAACCATGTCTGTTTGTCCCACCTATGTCTATCTGTCCCAATCACAGCCGTCCGTCCGGTCCGCCCCACGTCAGTCTGTCATAATCACAGGTGTCTGTCCCAATCTCATCCGCCTGTTGGCTTCATGCTGTGAATTTGTAAACAACACAATACAATTAGCCGCTTAACACGATACAACACAGCTGATGCTATTCGGCACCCAATTTTGGAAACAAAAAATAAATTTGATGAAGAATTTGTAGAAGGTGATGAAGCTAATATAGCAAATGGCCAGAGATCTTTAAGATCATCCTTTCTTAATATTAATGATTTCTCATTGGTAACTTCATTTAATTTATTTAAAAAAGAAAAACAAATCCTACTCGTTGTAATTCCTTTTAAATCATAATTCACTACCACTTTCATTACCGCAATATGTAATATAAATAAGTTTTAATTTAATATTTTGTATTACACAATAGTTGCCAATAGCATGGGCTGTAACAAAGCAGTACGCTAGCAAAGTCATAAACACTATTTATAAAATTATAGGCTGAAAATAGGAAAGAGTTACCTGAGGAGAAAGGTGTTTGTTTGTATGGAGGCTATTTATTGTGTGAGAAGAAGTATATTCCGATGAGAAAGAGTGGCATGACGCACAAGGCAGCTAGGATACGCAAAAATTTAACTTTTTCTCCAATTCTCAACGAGAATTCAGTCTTCTCTATTTCTCTTACTTTTTGTATTTTCACTCAATTAGTTTATTTTCATTTGCTTTTGTTTCCTTTTTAATTAAAATTAAAATTAAAAGATTGAAGTTAGACTCTTTCAAGAAATCTCTATGGATATTCAAAATCTTTGCTCTGAAGTTTTAAGATGCATTAATTCGGATTACATCTGTGTAAGCTAAGTTTCTTGTCAACTACTATGACTCTGACAAAGAATTTATACTTTGCCGGCCAATATCTAAAAATACACAGTTAATCCCGGCTGCCCGACATTTTTCGCATATACGGTGATCTTCTACACCAAAAACTTTGCCGAAAAAACTAACATTCCATCTGCTACAGTTTCGAAACAGTGAATTCCAACTGGACCACATTTTTCGCTTATACCTTCCTCTTCTACTCACAAAACTCTAAGACTTTGCCGAAGAAACCAATTCTCCAACTGCCACAAGAAATGCACCTAAGTCCCTAATTGAAACAGTGAATTCCGACTGCCTTACATTTTTCACATATTTCATCGAGATGTCTCAGGTATTTTCCGGTTATGTTAATTGGAATCTTGCTCCAATCCAACCTATTAAAAGACGCTTTAAAGAGTCCATGTGAATAATTTCGGGGAGATGGTATGACCCTAGCTCACCGCTCGTCCGACCTTTAACTTCCCTGTATTCTCGTTAAGTCTTATGAACGACAGAGCATTTTCGTATACATAACGTATCGTATTGTCGAAAGCTTTCTCGAAGTCTGTGGGTTTGACTGTGCCAAATTTGTATTCATTACATTTTTCTATCAATGTCCTCATCACTCGCAAATGATCGTTCGAGCTGATTTCGGATCTGAAACCCACCTGTTGGTAGAAGCTTGATTGGCTGGTAGCTTTCCAATTTTTAAGATATCTTCTTTTTTATGTAGCAATATTATCGCTGTATTCCCAATTCGAGAGTTTTTTTGAATAGGGCAGATATTCCATAGAATAAAGCGTTGCCTCCTAATGTAATGGCTTCGACGGACAGTTACATCAGGTAGTTCTTAGAAACCCACATACGTAATTCCTGTTCTATCCAGTTGTGTTCGTTTGTGGTCTATCGTAGTAATTGGCTTCAATCATGAAAACAAATCTCTATTAAATTCCTTTGCAATATTCAGTATGTATTCCGGTTCGATGCATCATTCCATTATTGTCTTGTAACGCTTCACGCGAACAAAAGAGCTACCCATTTTTGGATGATACAAAGTTACCACAACGTATAGGACCGTTGGCGAATTCAACGATGCATGTTCCGAAAGAAGTTAGCTTCAAAGAGATGACTCTTACGCCGCCTCCAAAATACCCGAAAAGAGCGCTCGGTTACGCTGGCATCACATACATGCATGGATTGTCTGAGACTATCAAGACACAGTTGAAGAGACATGCCCCACGGCTAAAATTAGCTTTTCGACCACCGTGCAAAGTTTCCGAAGCCTTCACGAACATGAAAGACCCGGTCGATAATGCACAACAATCGAACGTAGTCTATGGCATCCCTTGCGTACAATGTGGTGCGTCTTACATTGGTGAAACATCGCGGTGCTTATCTGAAAGATGCAACCAGCAAGAGAAAGATGTCGCGAATGTGGCAACGAAACCCACAAAAACAGCTCTAGTCAGACATGTTAGTACGACTAATCATCAGTTTGACTTTAACAGTGCAAAAATACTTCGCAAAGTGCGCACCCGTGGCCTCTTGAAGATACATGAAGCGAATCACATCATTCCAGTGCCTATATTCGCGAAAATATTTCAAGAAAATTGTGAAAATTTGAGAAAATTCATGAAAATTGTGAAAATTTGAGAAAATTTATGAAAATTCACAAAAATTTGTGAAAGTTTATGAAATTTGTGAAAATTTATGAAATTTGGGAAAATTAAAGAAAATTACTTATTTTTTCATAAAATTTTCTATATCGTTGCTTTTCTCGTTTTTTTTTCAATTTTTTTTTATTAGACTTACAGTTTGTTCATCTTTAAAAAACACAATTTTCGATTTATCAGAGTTTTAAAAGTCATCCATGTTCCCAGTCAATTAAGTGCTTCCCAGTCTATGATGTTTTGGTGTTTGAATTCGCTAATTAAAAAACGCACTTTACAAATTTTTTGTGGATATTTAGTAAATGCTGTCGTTTGTTTTTTTTTTTGCTAAATAATCGTTTTTTAAACTAATTTGACGCAACGCATTATTCCACTGAGTCAGTACTACCGACTTGGAGGTTTTTCTTTCGTCACAGAAGTAAAAAAAGCAACTCGCAAAGACCACCGTAATCGATTTTCCTATGGACTATCAAAGTAGATTTAGGGTTGTCTGTAACAAGAACTACATGGGTATTGACATCTTTGGCTGAAAATATAGATCAGCCATTTTGGAGCAGTTTTGCTTATTATGATGTTTAACAACAATTAAAAATAATTTGTCCAATTTATAGTTCCCCATTATTTTCATTATATTCATCTGTTATCGAAGCTATGTGTAGTATGATTTCAGTATTTATATAGTAAAATGCATGTTAAAAAAATCGAAGTACAAGATTTGAAATCAACCGATTAAAAATACTTTTATGCAATTCCGTCGCAAAATGTTCACTTTTTCATGCATCATTTCAATGGTATATTGATTTACTTTTTATCACTAGTGACAAAAAGGACTTCCATATAACTTTTTGTCACTAGTGATAAAAAGTAAATCAATATACCTTGAAATAATACATGAAAAAGTGATTTTGCGACAAAATTGCATAAAACGTTGTATGCAACACGTTGCGAAAGTGGTTGTTTTTGTCACACGATGTTGTTATCAAACTTGCTACGCTCGTCTGATAACATCACATCTAGTGACAAAAACAACTACTTTTCGCAACTTGTTGCATAAATTACTATGATGGATGCAAGTAATAGGATAGTAATATTGAAAACTGAAAATCGTAGCACTTTATCGAAACAGAAACAAATGTAACTCAGAACTAGTTTCTCTTCGTCGTATCGGGATATAAATGTATATATTTGTTTGATACGAGTACGGGGCCGTAATCGTTTTTTGTTTCAATTCGCTCCTAATCACATAATTTGGTCATATGTATAAAACAAAGAGCATGAATATCTTGACGTATCAAATTGCACGTATGCACCATATTTAAACAATGTAACAATAGGTTTACAAGCGGTTTTCGTGCGTTTTAAACCAACGTGAACCTCTTTTGGTAGGTGAGCTGGGCACTTTTCAGTTAGAATAAGAAAAGTTATTTATTTTCGTCAGCATTTGAACGGATCTTACAATATTTGGCATTCATACAACTACGAATAAGAAAAAAGGTTCGAAAGACCGCATTTCCTAAATATCCATCAAATAATTAGTAAGTCTACGAAAAAAATTTGAAAAAACAGGAAAGAAAACAGCGAAATCGAAGATTTCATGAAAAATACCCACCCTGTACTTTCCAAAAACATTTTGATTTCTTCATTCGTGTTCATAATTTAGAGATTCGCATATCCCAGTTAATATATATATATATATATGTAAAACACTTGAAAAGAGAAGATAATGGCCCAAAATTAAGCATTTTTTCAATAATTAAAAATTTCGACTTTGACGATTTTTTCAGCTTATCCTGTATTTTACACAAACTAATTTTTTATCTTTTCGAGTTCTCGTGATATTCACTAAAAAACTTGAAAAACACGGATTTTCGGATGCCGCCGCCAAAAGTTATTGCCCAGGATCTTAGCCTTAACCCTAACTTTTCTTCATCAGGATACTAAACTCAACCGAAAAACACTTTAACATGCTCCGGACCTCACTTTGACACAGGGTTTTCAGTGACCCATCGACTAAATGTTAATTAAACTGAGTGTTTGACCTTCTGCAAAGAATTTCCATCGCAATTCAACGTGGTAACGCTGCTTGTATTTTGGGAACATTAGGGAAGAAGAAGATCGATGATATTTATTTACTGTAGTTTTTAATTTTTGAGAAAAGATCGATGTTTTACCGGCTGCGCCATAATTGTGAGCAGTCTTTTTTGTCGCATTTAAAATAAATATATTGAGTGTTTGACGATTTTCTAATAGTTCTCTTGTTTATTCGTTTTTCCTAAATTTCATGAAAATTCTTGAAAATTCGTGAAAATTTGTGAAAACTTAAGAAAATTCGTGAAATTTCATGAAAATTCACGAAAATTTGTGAAAATTCAAGAAAATTTGTGAGAATTTATGAAATTTGTGAAAATTTGAGAAAATTAAGAAAATATTTTCGCGAATATAGGCACTGCATCATTCTCAACGAAAGCTTCGTCGTTAATTTCAAAAAAGATGCCAAACATGTCTCGCCGGTTGTGTATAACTTGATTAAAAAGAAAATGATTGGAAAAAGCAGAGCCGGATTAACCCATGGGCAAAGTGGGCCCGGCCCAGGGCGCTGGGAAAATAGGGGCGCTTAGAAATTAAATTTTCTCGACAATGTAATCATTTCACGTTCAACATGCACAAATCAACGTCGATTAAAAAAAATTCGCGCTCGCTTCGCTTGCGTCTGTACATTACATTCTTGGGGTAAATGTGAGCTACAAGAAATGCATATATACATCTAACTTGATATTTTTGAATAATACACGCACATCGACTAACTCAAGGCTGTTCGTATTTGGTTATTTAAAGCGTTTTTATGATGGTCCTGCTTTAGAAAAGTTGAACTTTGATGCTTCTGGCTGAAGACACTATAAATAATTTTCAATAACCATTCCATTGCTTCATTTTCGTCAGCCGCCGGTGATAGTCGGATGATGGAAAGCTTTTAGCTCATTAGGAATTTTCGAAAATTTTGTAAATTCCTCATGAGCTGAAACCTGCTCATGATCGCCGGACAACGGGAGTTTGGAACAAATAAAGCAGCTGGAAAAGCTGCAGAACAAATCCGTTTCCGCCCATTGAAAATTGTTCATGGCATATATTCGCGATTTTTTTTGTCGAAATCCAAGGCCAATTACCTAAATTTCAAGATCTAACACTTTCAGAGTGAAGACAAAGGATCATTCTAGAGTGCCCTAAACTTCAATACTTTTGGGATCCCGAGTCCTAGATCCTTGAAATTGCTTCAACGCAAGTCGTTTTTTCCGAATCATGACCTTACCCAACGCACTGCTCCTAGCATGAACATAAGAAATATTTGGAGGCTGATGAAGTCACAGTAGGCACTGCGTTTCTTTCGTGAAGATAGGTGACTTGTTTTAGTTGTGTGAGTTCAAACACACAATACAATCAATCTTAAGCGGTAGCTCTCATCACAAAAGCCTCCAAATTCGACGTTTGTCAAAGTAGTGTTCATGCTAGGAGCAGTGCGTTGCCTTACCAAGTAGAGTAAATCTCGCAATATAATGAAACTGTAACAGTATCACAAATATTGTGTCAAAAATTCACGTTTTTTTCTTGGTTTTTCCTCACAACGCGTTCATGTTCTAACGATCTTCCAAGGGAAGTGAAAAGTGAGAATAATGAGAGGCCATTCGAGTGTAAATTGAAAGAACACCTGAATGAAACTATAGAATTGTGATGTAAATTTGAATTGTAGTGTTCATTTTTCAATGTCTGTGATTATGGAACTTTGTATTTGAAAATAGCTATTTGCTAAATAAATTTGTTTGATTTGATTTGTTCTTCAAGAAGAATTTCAAGAAAAAATTGTTTCGGATTCATTCTACAAACTTCAAACTTAAAATCCCGAAAAATACGAGCGAAACCTTTTTATAACTTTACTTGATTTTTGTTTGTGGGAAAGTTTTGCGAATTAATCACGAAAACTCTGGTTATATCATGTATCTCTCAATCTCTCATTCATATATGGTTATATGTTATCATAAGCTTGCCACCTCGCCTCGCTCGCCGTTTCTAACTACACATTACTTAGAAAATAATATTCTTGAGGAAATGTTGAAAACATTTTATTTGATTTGGTTGACAATGTAGGAAACAATTTCTTTAATAAATTTTTCATGCGGCGCTGCAAGGCTCGTTGCCCAGGGCGCTGTAAATGCTAATCCGGCCCTGGGAAAAAGCCTCCAAAACCACAACATCGGAATTCCGACAACTCTGCACACAACATCTACTACAAGTGAACAATCCTTTGAATCGGTCGAACAGATGTTCAGACGTTAATGACATTTCGCAATATAATTCACACCAAATGTTTACATAACAAACTGCGATTCGCAATAGTTGAAAAATGTATTTCGTTTAACGGCAATTGAGTGTGATAACTGAAGTTAATAGTTAGCGTAAGTTGCTAAAATTTAAGAAAACAATTGAAAAGTGTAAATTAAAATGAAATTTTTTTTATATTTTTGTAAATAAATAGCCATGAAGATGACCGGTCACTCCGGTCGAATGCAAGGCATCGACAACAACAACTAAATTGTTTTCATTCTTGGTCATTTGAGTAAGCAAAACAACAACTGGGGGCCTCAACATCACTCCTCCAGCTAAACTATTGTCTAGTAATTTGTTCGTAAAACTATCATGTTGCACAAGTTTAGCTCTGTATTCTACTGAATCCCTGTTTCAGTTCGTTCAGTCGTTGCACATCGATAATGTCACTTTTCTTCACCATTTTTAACCTCTGTAACGATGTATTGAGGATAATCTTTAAACCAGTCGTAAAATTATTCAGCAGCGAGGTGTTCTTAACGGTTGACCTGCGATTCGTTGTGTTGTAATCAATTTAGTTTTTCGTAACCCCATCTACACTCGCACAAGTCCATCTCCCCAGTAAAAATGAGTTCATTGCGGGCAAATTGTGTCCAAGTTACCTAGCTCACGCTGTGATGAACCGAATTTCATAAACTTTTTCCCCCTGACTGGTATGGTCAATACCTATCTAATAAAGCGAAAATAGTTGAAATCTGTTCAAAAACTGCTTGGCGCCCTATACTTAGTTCACAACAAGGGCTCTAACTCACGAGTTGGTCGAGTTGATTTCTATAAACTTTTTTTTGTAGATCGGCATAGTTAATACCTTTCAAATATAAAATAGAGTACTTTCTGCAGCCGACCACTATGATCATGCATGCGTGAAGTGCGTTGCTAGCCATCGTAGTTTTAAAAACGTCTTTTTCTGTGTTGCAAATAATACGACATAAGAGAAAAACGTTAATTAATCCTATGTTTCAATGTTTATCTTATATTGCCATAGTAGTTTGAATCATACAAGTTGATTGATTTCAAAATTTTATAAAAAAAACACTGACAAAAAAGATTCGAACTCACCTGTTGTAGGTAACTTTGTCTCCAGGTAATATACAATAGCTGCCACAACTGTAGCGCCCCATGCAAAAAATACAGCTGCGGCAGATAATGTAGATTACCTGTAGACAAAGTTACCTCCAACAGATGAGTTTTTCGAAACTTTTTTGTCAGTGAAAACTGGATTTTAAATTTCGGTACTAATCTCGGGATTTTTTGATCAATACCGGGATTCGGGACTGGGATTTTCCGGTACTGGTACCGGGATTGGTACCGGGATTGCATTCCCTACTTGCGCCACATTATGTAAAAGGGAGCATAGTCTCCTTGCGTCACATTATGTAAAATTGAGCATAGTCTCCTTGCGTCACATTATGAAAAACGAGGCATGAGCTCCTTGCGTCGCATTTTGTAAAAGGAGCATAACACGTAGAGAAATCTTGTGTTTATCACAAAGGTAATTTAGGGATAACAGAGAAAGTCTTTTGTGAAAAACGATTTACCTTTGTACGAAACGACCGATGTACGAAGCGAAAGAAAATATAATTATTTTTTCTGCACTTCTTCCTACATTTTTTTTCTTCAATTTATCGGACTGTGTTGTATGCAGTGGAATATTTGGTTTATTTCAAAGATTTTTTTTTCATTTAAAAATGTTTTACCTTGTAATGGTTTTGAGCCCCCGACCTCATGATCTTCAGTCCACGATCTTACTAATGTTGCTGTTTAGTCATACAAATAGTGACAGCTTATTTCGAACAATTGGTACAGAAGTATTTCTTTTGTTACAAACGTTAATCTTTTGTGACAATCGTCAAACTGAAACTAATTGTTTTCGTAAAGATTGACTAGGATGCGGCCTTTAGTTCAGAATAAAAAGCAGGTAGCTTTTCGATATTCGATCCGAAATTAATTTTCGAAACTTGGAAATTCAACTCATCTCGAAAGTTACAGCGATCTACACCTAAAATAACCGTTGTGTTATTGATTTCATCGCTTCTCTTACTTCCCTCATTTCTCCATAACGAAAGTGTGAAGATATGATAGAAATCATATGAAACAATGAAATCATAGCACGACGGTCATTTTAGATGCAGATCACTGTAAAATATCTCGAAATTGTTTGCACAATTAGTCGCACATAAAAATAAAGCGAGAAAGAAGAAGAGAATTCAACTTTTGCTTAAGAAAGTATTGAACCCAAGAAAAATTCCTTCAACATTTTTTTTAAACGCAATCGTTTGGGAAAAACGTTAATTCGCGGTTATCACAAAAGAAAATGGCCAACATAACTAGTCCAAAAGAGAAAATTTTTGTGAGAACAGATTTACCTTTGCTACAAAAGATATTTCTTTGAGGTAAACGAGAATCGTTTTACACAAAAGAAAAACGTTTCTCACAAAACAAAAACGTTTTTCACAAAAGTAATCGGTTTCGGCTTTTTTCTCCGTGAAGCTCCATGTGTCACATTTTGTAAAAGAGATCGTAAGCACTTTGCATCATATTTTGTAAAAGGAAGAAAACAAAGAAGTTGTTTTTTTTACTACGAAAACAACTGTCACCGATAATTTTCTCTAGGCTTTTTTTTGCGAATTCGATTCCACGTGTCTAAGCTAAGAAAGCCTTAAAGCATGCGTTAGTAAAATACCTATTTTAAAATAAAAAAAGGAATTTGCGGGCGATTAGTCTATAAAATGCTATTCGCCCGCGCGGGCGATTAGTCTATAATATGCTATTCGCCCGCGCGGGCGATTAGTCTATAATATGCTATTCGCCCGCGCGGGCGATTAGTCTATAATATGCTATTCGCCCGCGCGGGCGAATAGTCACTTCGTTTTTAAAATTGCGCATAGCGCAATTACGAAAGCCCGTACGAAGTACCTCTCAAATAAAACCAACAATTTACGATATTATTTTAGAAACCCAAAATTTTTTGCCAACTTTCTATTGGGTATTCAATTATCTCTCAAATGAAACAAAAACTAGCAAAATCGGATGAGATTTACTCGATTTATGTGCAAAAAACACTTAGGGCCGAGTAGCGGCCTTAGTCCAAGGGCCCAAATTTGAAACTTTTTTCGCCACGTTCTTTTCGGTAAGTGTTTTTTGCACATAAATCGAGTAAATCTCATCCGATTTTGCTAGATTTAGTTTTTTAAGGAAGGTAATTGAATACCGAAAAGAACGTGCGAAAAAAGTTTCAAATTTGGGCCCTAGGAATAAGGCCGCTACTCGGCCCTAAGTGTTTTTTGCACATAAATCGAGTAAATCTCATCCGATTTTGTTAGTTTTAGTTTCATTTGAGAGGTAATTGAATACCCAATGGAAAGTTGGCAAAAAATTTTGGATTTCTAAAATAATGTCGTAAATTGTTGGTTTTCTTTGAGAAGTACTTCTTACGGGCTTTCGTAATTGCGCTATGCGCAATTTTAAAAATGAACACTTTCAGTAAATTTGACCATGCCCAACTTGACTTGCATTTTGGTAACAGACGCATTAGAGGGTTGTAGACGTATTAGGGTTCCGGGCGTATTACGGCTACGGACGTATTATGTTTACGGACGAAATAGGATTACGGGTCGTACGGGGCTAAGTCGCAGCAAACGCTCCACTGTTCTGATGCCTGGTTTTATCGAAAATTATCAAAAAAATATCGATAATCGATAATTATTGATATTTTGATAATTATCAAGATATCGATAACTCGATATATCGATATTTCGGTCCGAAAATCCGATATTTATCGATATATTCCGATATATCGGTATATTATCATGAATTTTCAGATAAATATCAAAATATCGATATTTTGATAATTATCGAATTTCGATATTTTGATAATTATCGATAATTATTAAATTATCGATAACGATATGATTAATCGATTATCGATAATTTCTTTCGATTGATATTATCGATAATTTTGAACGCCTCCCATCCCTACCGAAAAGAACGTGTCGAAAATTTGGGCCGTCATCCGATTTTGCTAGTTTTTGTTTCATTTGATAGGTAATTGAATGCCGAATAGAATTATGGCAAAAAAAGTATCAAATTTGGGCCCTTGGACTAAGGCTACCACTCGACCCTAAGTGTTTTTTGCACATAAATCGAGTAAATCTCATCCGATTTTGTAACACGTCGAATTGGACTCCCTGAGTAAGGGGAAACCTATTGTGATTGTGTAGAGATGCCAAATAAGTGAAAAAAAAATGTCCGTCTGTCCGTCTGTCCCACTGTCTGTCGAAGATGAGTGATTTTGGATCGACCCCTCCCGAGCTGTGGCCCAATAAGTGCTTTACGGTTTTTCGAAGATATCTCCGGACATTTAAACGTTAAACGTTGTAAGTGATACGTCAAATAAAAGGTATTTACAATACCGATCGACAAAAAAAAAGTTTATGGAAATCGGATGACCGACTCGTGAGTTAGACCCCTTGGTGTGAAACAGGCACAGGGCGGCAAGCAGTTTTTGCCACATTTGAACATATTTCGTCTGTTTTAGCTTTATTAGATAGGTATTGACCGTACCAATCAGGGAAAAAAAGTTTATGAAATTAGGTTCTCCGGAGCATGAGCTAGGTCTCTTGGAATGAGCTCTTATCTGGCTACTCGGCCGTACAGTGAGCGTGGAGTATTTTGTCAATATCTTGAGTACATTTTGACCGAATTTCATGATTTTTTTTTTGTTTGAAAGGTATTAACGAATGTAAAGCGTCGGTACTATTTCCGGTCTCCTAACAAAATGGCTTCCGGCGGCCATATTCGATTTTAGTAAAATTGAAATATCTTGGGAAAAATGGTACTTAGAGAGTTTCTGTTAACAGGGAAGTAATTGGTTATGTGTGGGGGGTTTTAGGAATCCCATATGTGGACTTCCATATATATCTATATTGAGCAATATACAGGCATATAGAGCTATATAATAGCATATTCATCAGTGAAATATTTATTTATAGTGAAATATAGGTAAATATAGCGGTATATAGCTGTTTAAATAAGAATTTATGAAAGTTGACTTCGTACGGGGCTGTCTATATTGCCTCCGGCAATTTATTTGTTGATGATAGCAAGGCAAAGAGTGGATAATGCAAGCGATTTTAAAGCGCGAATAGCTTTTCAGCAGGGAAGAAAATGAAGTAAGAGAAATGAAGAGTTTCACAATAAAGGCTTTTGATACGAATAGGTGTCTCGTACGGGTCGGCGTTAGCTATGTTTTTTGTTTCGTTTGAGAGATAATTGAATACCTAAAAGAACGTGGCGAAAAAAGTTTCAAATTTGGGCCCTTGGACTAAGGCCGCTACTCGGCCCCCTAAGTGTTTTTTGCACATAAATCGAGTAAATCTCATCCGATTTTGCTAGTTTTTATTTCATTTGAGAGATAATTGAATGCCGAATAGAATGGTGGCAAAAAAGTTTTAAATTTGGGCCCTTGGAATAAGGCCGCTACTCGTTCCAAAGTGGTTTTTGCACATAAATCGAGTAAATATCATCCGATTTTGCTAATTTTTGTTTTATTTGAGAGGTAATTGAATGCCCAATGGAACATTGGCAAAAAATTTTGGGTTTCTAAAATAATGTCGTAAATTGTTGGTTTAATTGAGAGGTACTTCATACAGGCTTTCGTAATTGCGCTTTGCGCAATTTTAAAAATGAACACTTTCAGTAAATTTGACCATGCCCAACTTGACTTGCATTTTGGTAACAGACGCATTAGAGGGTTGTAAACGTATTAGGGTTCCGGGCGTATTACGGCTACGGACATATTATGGTTACGGACGAAATAGGATTACGGGTCGTACGGGGCTAAGTCGCAGCAAACGGTCCGACTGTTCTGATGCCTTGTTTCTTGTTGTGTTTTTATTTTTGGCAGTAGAGTTGAGAAAGTGAGTTGTGTCGTATGTTGAAAAAAATTATTTTTGAACTAAAAGTTGAATTATCTGGCCAAATAAACAACACGGTGTGCCTGAACCAAATTTGAACAAAAAATTTTACACCTCTGATTTTTCTTTTTTTTTTCTCTTTTTTGGGTCATAACAAACAACTTTTGTTCGAGGGGTAGGTTGGCGCAGCGGGCGCTTTTCGAAAAAATTGCGAAAACTTCATCTGAAATCCATTATTTGGCCGTTTCCAGCACTTTTAATAACTGTTGTGGGCTAAATGACTTATTATATAAATTTTGGTAAGTCATCTGATTATAGAAAGTGATCAAGAATACTGTCAACTAGTTACAAGAACTTAATGTGCCACTAAATGTGATAATTAGGATGTGATTCATCAATATATGTGAGCAGCGCTCCAAAATTTCGGAGTAGCCGTACGTAACAGCATTGTAGGACCAATCAGAGTTTAATATGACTACATTTTCCTAATGTTAGTATCTTTTCGATGTCTTCGAGGTATACAAAAGCGATTATCTATTTAAATTTTACATTTTTCGTTACGAAAGTGTCGGGCTTTGGTGGTTTCGGTTTCACGGAGGTCCTTTAACTTAGCTACATTTTTTCTTTAAAGTTGCAATATTGGACACAAAGACGACTAAAAAAACACCAAAATGTTTTAATATATTCGGAATGGCTAGAAAAATGTATGACAAGAAACGTCACTCAAATCTTCAAAAAATATAGACGGTGCTTACTGATCGTCGTCGAATGTACCTAATTTTATCAAAAAAATATATTTAAACAACTAAAAATATAATAATTTTTATTCATTTTTAAATTACTTTTCAAATTGAGCCCTGAAACTGTTTTTACTTGCAACACTAACAACTCTTCGTAGCCAATGCCAACAGTAGATAGCTAAAATTTAGTTCCAAGGCTCAATTTGAAGAGTAATTTACTATTTTATTACGTTACGTTACGTTACGTATTACGTTACGAAGAAAGAGGATTAAGACTGTTGGAATGAATTTTTTGGCATTTTTTTCCCTCCATAATTGTTCTTCATATAGACGTACTGTGTGTCACATTTACTAATAAAAAATACATTCGTTGAGTCTCTACCCACGCGTGTTTGGTATCATTGGAAAGTAGAGACCCGTAGTAGCGAGCTCTGATATGTTTTTCGTTTTTTAGTTGCTTTATAGCGGCAGATGAGCCCTTAGAAGTTCTCCGGCGTAGTCAAATTTTCTCAAATTCCTGTCACAACCTTGGACAGCGACGGCCAACAGCTTCCGTAGTAGCGTTGGACTCCTGGTGAACTACTCTCTACTATCCATTGCCAAACTTCTTTGGACACTGATGTCCAAGAGATTCCGAAACCGTAAACCATATACTGTATTTCGATATTTAGCGCTTCCACACACAGACCCTTCGACCCTTTTTGGGTATGTATCGGAGCGTCTTTCTAAGCACTACAAACCTGCACACTTCCTAATAAATCGTTTGTTTATTGGCCAGATAATTCAACTTTTAGTTCAAAAATAATTTTTTTTCAACATACGACACAACTCTACTGCCAAAAATTAAAACACAACAAGAAAAAAGTGTTTCCACAAAATTGTCAGGGGAGACTAACGATTCTATAGAGCAATCGATCATTCGGATCGGATGTGGCTTGAATCTGAGTTGTTCGATACCTTGGCAAATTCATTCTTAGTCCGGTTGCCTCAATTTTAGGCCACACCACGAACACTTGACGGACGATTTTCAAAAACTATTCTTTATGGGATTATCTATTCACAATATTTTTCTAAGAATTTGAGCCTATTTGAGCAATAGAATAGATTTCTAAATAGATATAACAATTTTGATGTTAAGGATTCATTGAATTTTTCATAGTCGAACGGTGAACTTTTTTCTGTTGAATCCGATTCTAATTAGTAGGAAACCAATAATTTAACTAACTAATATTTCGGCTTCGTCTCAAGATGACGATCGACATATAGTGCAATAAAATATCTTCAAAGGATTCTGGTTGCATAAACTATTTCAAATTTCTTTATTCATATTATAGGCGGAGAAAAATAAAAGGTCAAAATTACATTCCAATTCTCATTGGTACCCATGGACCTGGACCAATGGCATGTTAATGCTGCGTTCCTTTCTACCTTTCCTACCATTTCCGTGTCCCCAAGGTCCTAATCGTGGCATCGGACAAGTTTTGATATGCTCTTGCAATTTCTTGCAATTTTCATCTGAACAAAAATTTGGAAAAAATTCAATGAGTCGTTAAAAAATCGTACATATCTACCATCGTTTTGGAAGTTCGTTTCTGGACATTTAACAACGTATTGGCCATTTAAACAAATCATCATCAACACTGACGCGCGATTACACCGGCGTCCTGATTTAGACGGTTGAATGTTTTTGAAATCGGATTGCAAAACTTCAATGCATTTATCAACCGCATCCGAATGAATGGACGCCCAAGCACTATCTTCGGATTGACTTTCTAGAGCCTTAATTAATTCGTCCCGGTTGATTTCATCATTTTGGAAAATTTCGTTGTTAGTTAAACAGTTAGCCATGCACTAAAAACAACAATATTCATTAATTGGTGACGCTTGGTGCACGTCATTTAGTTTCTCTTTAATGCGCCTAACTTTACCACATCATCACCGACAACTGTGCTGTCTGCTTGATCTTCTTTAGGTCCTTCACGTGCCTCATGATAGCGTTTCATTAATATCTCACGTGTCTTTTTCAAACAACCCTGTACATTCGGCTTGAAAACAGGTTTTTTACAGCATTTGTCGGGGTTCTTGAATTTAAATTTGTATCAAATTCTCACCACAGAAAGAATTTTTCGTTAGTGCACTTACGCTTTGACGGTCCAAGGGAGGTGGGCCATTACACTGTTCAGGCTCGACAGTTTCTTCTGCAAAGGTCATCTGTACAATGGAATACAATGGTTATAAAAATGATATCTAATTCATTTCAGCTGAATGCATTACATAAGCCAATATACCGATCAATATAACCACAATTAGTCCACACCTCATATCGTTCGTTTTATATACTTGTGATCTTAAAATAATTAAATTTTTAAATTAGAATTAAATTTGCATAATCGTTCAATACTGAGCCCCTAACGGTAAAGCTGTGAAATATTTAATAAATTTTTAAAATATGTGTGTACTCGAGCAAAGTATACAATAATCTAAACTGAATACTAAAAATAATTAGGGCTCATTCGTGGTAATTAAATGCCATAAAAATTATAACATCACACGAATCGATAGAATCTCGTTACTGTTTTTCTTCGTTGTTTTATTTTTAAATTAAATTTTAATTAATCGCCGTCACGCCAGGAAGTATCATCTGATTATCAACGTTATTGCTTACAAATATAATTCCTCTATTGAGAGATGAAAAGTTTTCACTCAAGCCAACTTAATGACCAAGGCTGCGTTCGTCCAACGCTGAAACTTGCGATATCACACAGTTTGCATACAAGAGATTAATACTTTCTAAACTCAACTAAGTTATGAAAAGAAGAACTTTCATTGCCTTTTGAGAAAAGTGTTGAATACAACTTTTTAAGCTAATCGATGTCGTTGATGTTTGGACTATGGTTGAGTTCCTTAAAATATCTCTCGTAACACCATCTTAAAGTCTAGAGAAAATGTCCAACATTTTTAGTGAAATATTCCACTCGGGGTGTATTCATTGTCTTCGGCTCAGGATACAACCTTCGTCCAAAAAATTTTCAATAAAAAAATAAACAAATAATTCCGTTATCAGCAACCAAATTACAGCTCCAGACATTACTTTCTGCTGTTGTACCTTTACTTCGTCATGCTAGATTAGTCGTTTCTCGAATTGTAGAGTTTAAGTTTCACAATTGTATACTTATTTAAGTTTACAAAAAAACGAATTTAGTTGAGTGTCGTTGTACATGTTTTTGATAGCCGGATATTGAAGCTGATTAAAGTATTTTAGTATTACTCTTATCATTGAAAACAGATTGGAAGTATACACCTAAAAAATGTCTGCTCTTCTCTCTAACATTCGTGCAGTGACTGTTGCATTAGCAGCTTATTCATCAGTTGTGGAAAATAAATTAAAAATAGCTCGATAAAAATGGTAAACGAACGTACGATCTGTTGTTGCGGGGCTTCTTCAGGGACAAGAGTTATTCCCTTGACTGTAAGTCAGGGTCTTATGCCGGATAATACCCTTAAATGTTTGTATGAAAGGTTGTATGATATGTAATGAAAAACGGAATTGTTTGTCCCAATATTTTGCTTGTAAACACGATAACTTGAGTCATTATCAACAAATTACTAATTTTATTTTTTTAATCGACGCAGAATTGAATTCCTGAGGTTAAGTTCGAAGATGGGCTATGTGGGATTAAGGATCAGGAAGTTTTTCCAGAAAAACAGTATTTTCCACTGTTGGAAATTCAATCAATCGAAAAAGATTACTTTGATGGAATTTGATTTTGTCGGTCAGTTATATCCATCTATCACGCATAATAGTCAGCTATCACGGTGATAGTTGGCTTTAGTCAGGGATAGTCAGGTGAAAGTCAGCTATCACGGTGATAGTTGGCTATAGTCATGTGAAAGTGTTGAGTTCAACTAGACTACTGTACAGTCAGGTCAACTTGATTATATGTGTGGTTGTAATGATATGATGTTGCATTATTGCTGCTCAGTGCCGGACTGGCTCCAAAATGCCCTTCGGGGAAAAGTTCCAAAAGTCCAACTTTTCGGGGACCATTTCGTACTAAGCCCATGGGACTCTGAGTTTTATAAGCTCTAGGAAATATTTTTTAGTTCGATTTCATTAAAAAATTAAGTAATTAAGAGGTAATTATTTTGACGTCCATTCAAATGATTTCACATTATCGCCAATGTTTAATTCAAATGTTAATTCATTCCACGAACATTGACCGTAATGCCTAGAGGTGTTGTTGTATGTACAGATATGAAAGAAGGATCGATTTCTTATTTTTAGTTAATAGAAGTTAAAAGTTAACTTTTAGCTATTTGAAAACTCAAGAACTTAAGGTTGCAAAGCAACCTGAAACGACCTGAGGGTATATCTTTCGCCTACGACGTTCACGGCTACAATAAATTAAGTACAATGTGTTTCAATATTTTTATACTGCAACCTTGCACCAGGGCAATATACTCCCTTTTATGACCTGTTTAATGTTAGGTAATTGCTTGAGAATTCCAAAATTGTTCGAAAACAGACTGTAAACTAGTACCGTTGAATTGTGCCGTATCCTCAGTATCCTAGATACCAAAAAAATATTCAGACAAAATCCAGAAAAAAAGCTTAGAAAAAAATTTATTTAAAAACGACCAAAAATAAATATATACTCGGAAAAGACACAGGTCATAGGAAATAATTTAGGAAATCACAATCAAAATAATAAAATTTAAAAATTTTAGTTTTAGCAAATTACTCATTCAAATAAGGAAATTTTAAAATTTGATTCACAGCTAAAGTATAGGAGAATTTGAAAATACTAGCTTTAGAGAATCAATCACACAGACAAACTAAAAAATTAATTAGGCTCATTTCGGATATGTGGTTCACAGGAACTACAATTTTGGCTGTGTGATTTTCTGACAATTTACAATTTTCGATTTTCCCTACTTCGGCTATGATTTGCTGTGATTTCCTTAACTACGAAACGTTTTTGTGGTGTGACTCAGCTAACGACAAAAACTTCCAATATATTTAGAACTACAATTTATTTATGTGTGATTTCCTAAAACTATAATTTTCAAATGTCGAAGAATGTGGAAAAAATACTGAATCTCTAAATTGTTGGAATAACAAAGAATTTATGTTTTTGAGTGACTTTAGCCAATTTGAGACCAAGTCTTGGGACATGTATTTCGGTAGAGGGCTTAGCCAAAAAAAAAATGTTTTCTCGAAAAAAAAAAATTCTATTGGCTTGGGTGGCTTTAAAAGTTTGGTTTGTTTTTTTTGCGATATTTTTTGCCGGTAATTGAGATTAAAATTGAAATATAGTGAAAAAGTAGCTTTTCCTCGTTAACACATCAAAACTTCCACGAATTTTCGCGCCCCAAAATGTAACAGAAAATTCTTAAACAAATTAATTTAGGTTCAACGTAACCAGGAAATATTGTGAGCTTCATTGGAGTTGGTATAATAACGCAAATAAATATTTAATTTAAAATACAATTAGAGATGAGCGGGCCGACGTTTTTTCAATACCCGACCCGACCCGGCCCGATCCAATTTTTTGAACCCGAGCCCGACCCGACCCGAGACTTTTCTCTTCGCGGCCCGACCCAACCCGACCCGAAAAAATCATCGGCCCGACGTGACCCGACTTTTTTTTACTATAAGAAATTTAATGAAAAATCATTTTCTAGTCGAGTCGAGTCGGGTTATCACCCGAACGCAAATACTTTTTCCAACGAAATGTTTACAATTTTTCAATGTTAGGTTCAGTCACCAGTCGGGTGATCACCCGCAAAGAGTATTTCAAACGGAATGTTTCAATTTTTTCGATGTTAGGCCCAGTCGGGTAATCACCCGAGCGCACTGTTGCTGCTATGAATAAATTCACTTTATTTTGTACTTTCATCTAAATCAGTTGTTTTTACTTTTACTCTGCCATCAGGTTATGGGCTACCAGCGAAATTAAAATTAATTTCGAGTTGAATTTTCTGAAAATTTTAACTAGTCCAGCATCCGTTGCATAAAGGAAAAAATTAAATAGTAAAACCGCATAAGCGTTTGTTGCGAGAATTTGGTAGAAAGACTAAAGTGTGCTCATAAAAACAAAAAAATTCGGCCATAGAGTGAGATACCGTTGAAGTGCATCTGTTGCAAAAAACGATCAATTTTTTCCATGCTGAACATCGCAATGGGGCAAAAAAACGAATTCGAAGTGAAGAAGGTAACCGGCAGTGATAATTTCCATACGTGGCAATTCGCAATGATAAATTATTTTGAGTTGAATAATTTGGACGATTGCATAACCCCCTCGAAAGAAAATCCTGATGTACCGAAAGAAAAGAAACCCGAAACGTTGAAACAGGCAAAAGGTCGATTGGCATTGAGTGTAGATGAGTCGCTATATGCTCATATCCGCAAATGTACAACTTGCATTGGAAATATGGCAAACGTTGAAGAATTTGTTCGAAGACAAAGGATTGTTACGTAAGATCGGTCTTTTGCGCCAACTTATATCTGTTCGATTGGAAAAATCTACGTCAATGCAGAGTTACGTTAACGAAATCATTAACACATTGAATAAGCTTAGCGACATTGGCTTTGACATAGACGATGAATGGCTTGGTGTCATTTTGTTGGCTGGTTTGACAGATCAGTATAGGCCATTGATAATGCGTATTGAAGGCAGCGGAGTTAAAATAACTGCCGATTCAATAAAACAAAAACTTTTCTACACTCATGAAGAGGATAGTACGTCTGGTGAAGTGTTTTTTGCCAATAGAAGGCCCAATTTCAAAGGCAAACCGAGAAGTTTTAATTGCTACAACTGTGGTGGAAAGAATCACAAAAGCGCCGAATGCAAGAAGAAAACCAATTCATACAGTGATCGAGATATTCAAAATATTCCTGATGATGACAAATGACAAATGCGCATAATCGGGTTGGATCCAGTAAAATTGCTAGAGGTACAGCATTTATGGCACAAAGTGACAACAAAAGCAAATACGATTAGTTCATTGATAGTGGTGGTTCGAGCCATATGACACCGTACAAAGGCATTGTAAACAATAAAAGTGAAAGTCGAGTGAAACAAATAACAACAGCTGATGATGCAGTATTGCAAGTGGATAGTATTGGAGCTGTCAATTTTAATATTTTGGGAAACACGATTGAAGTAAACGACGTCCTACACGTACCGGATTTAGCTGTAAATTTGTTGTCAGTGGCCAAAATTGTAAGAAGCGGTAACACGGTGCTATTCGATCAAAGCGGATGTAGAATTTTTAATGCCAAGAAGGAGGTGGTTGCGCAGTGTAAGGAGACAGACGGCGTTTACAAGATCACCACGAATGGATACAAGTGCATGTTGTCGAGAGCAGCGAATAGTGTTATTGAGTGGCACAGACGTCTTGGGCATTTAAATTACCAAAGCATGTGTAAGATGAGAGATGGAGCTGTCACTGGAGTCAAGTTTGGAAATGATGCAAATATTTTGAAGGCGTGTGAAATTTGTCCAATGGGAAAACAAGCCAGATTGCCGTTTCATACCAGTAAAAGTCAATCGAATAACGTTTTGGATTTAATCCATGCCGACCTGTGTGGTGACATGGAAACTGTATCGATTGGTGGCGCTAAATATTTCCTCACCCTTATCAACGACTTTTCGAGAAAAACATTCATTTATTTCCTGAATTCGAAGGCAGATGTACTAAGCTGTTTCAATGACTTTAAATTGTGGGCCGAAAATCAGTGCGAACGCAAAATCAAAATTGTTCGAACGGACAACGGATTGGAATTTTGCTCGAAAGCGGTTGAGGACATGTGCTCAGTAAATGGAAGAAGAATATATAGGCTGTTTTCACTGCTGTACGTCAAACTAAAAAAAGAACAATACCTGTCAAATTTTGACGAGGGTACAATAGACCTGTCAAAAAAGGGTAATATAGAGGTCAATAAATCTGTCAAAAAGAGTTGATGAATAGACAATAGAACTATAATGACCTAATATATTCGCGTATTTTATCAGTTATTATGTCACTATATCGTGAGAAAGTCTTCTCCCACACTAAACACAATGACCCTATATAACAATAGAAACTCAATGACTTGATATATTAGCTCTTTTAACCTAATTCAATGTCACAGGACCGTGAGACAAAAAAAATTCATCTACGCTCTATAAAAAAAGATAAATCTGATTGACCTGGTATACTTGCTCTTTTTACCAAATTTACTGTCTCAGAATCTAAAAAAAAAATGTTTCCCACACTCGATAAGAAGGCATTATGAATAGCAAATTATATACAAAGAAATTCAAGTGACCCAATCGCAATATTATGTCTAAAAAATCAATTATTCCTAGAAAATAGCAAAAATCCTTTATCAATTTAATTTCACTCGTCCATTTATCATCCACTAAAAAAAAAAAAGAACAACAAATCATTGTGATACAGGTTGTAAAATCAACTAAAACATATATCTCCTCATCAGACAAAAGTGCCTGATAAAAAATTCTCAAAAGGTTCTATAAATCAAACTTAGTTACACGATCCATTGTATCATAATGTTCCTATATAATTGGTCGTTACATCGAATTCACTGTCTCAAAATAGTGTGAAATAGATTAATACAATAGAAAAGTAAAATCAAAAAATTAAATTCTATTGTATCAAATACAGTAAAAACATTTCTTAGTTTCAAAATCTTCACTTTATCAATCCAATTTATCATTCCCTAAATAAAATCTGTAATAAATTATAGAATAAATTCAAACACCTATTGTATACAATAGAGATTCAAGTGACCCAATCTCAATATTTTGTCTAAAAATCAATTATAGCAAAATAGCAAAAATCCTTTATCAGCTAAATTTCACTCGTCCAGTTATAATCCACTAAAAAAAAGAACAACAAATCATTGTTGTACAGGTTGTAAAATCAACTAAAAATACATCTCACACAACCTTTACGCTAATAAAAAAAAAATGAAAGTATTCAGCCGCCTTTTGTTAACTCTATCCTCAAAGAATGCTATACGCAACAAAGGATATGGAAAAAAAATGTTGTTACCTGTTAGCGCACGGTAAGATGGACAGCGAAGAAAAATTTGTTTATTTTATTTTATTTGTGTTGTTAGTATTTTCTTCACACGAACACAATAGGACCTGTTTCGACGTACCGAATATATTTTATTCAAGTGATGGAAATTAAATTACCCCCTCCATGATCCTTACGACGGAAAAAATATATGTTTCGGTGCAATGTTCGTCTCGTTTCGGAAAAGATTTAGGTGGGGTGCTCAAAATCAGATATAAAGAGACATTGTTCTGTAGGAAAATCATCATTCTGTGAAATCAGTTTACCAGTCACTTCGCTAAATCGTGAAAATTTAAAACATAAAATACCAAGTTATTACAAACATGGCACAAACAATTGTTGATTTGTCAAACATGGCTCCTTTTGGATTAAAACGTCCGGCAGCAGAGGATATAGCGGCATTGGAGCCGGCAAAAAAGAACAAACCCTCAGGATTGTGGACTCATGAATCACGAATGCTGGCTGAAAAAACCATCTACCTCAACAAGTCTGCCACAAAATATGTCATCATCGGCAACGACCCCGAGACTTTTGAACTTACCATGAAAATCTGTGATCGCGTTACTGGCAGTCATATCACCATTCCCACTGCAAAAAGAATTTACTTTTTCATGGCACGTATTGCACTGATTGTCACCGGTAGCGGGGATATTATTGGCGACGTTAACACTATAACCACAGAGCTGCCGAAGGACCAGTGGAAATTTTCCGAGAAAAACGGGTATGGAGCAATCGTGATGCACAAAATCAGTCTGGAAAATCTTCATCACAGCCGAGCGTGTATTGAACATGCAGCTGGACAGCGCCATGCATGGTCAAGCAAATACCCCGTAATGCTACAGTCCATTAAATACGAATTGATGGGTTTATCATCGTGGGACCAGGAACAAGCATTGAAAAGAATTATCTCCCAGAAGCCCCGTAGACTTGAGGAAGTGGATGAAACTACTATAAAGCACTACATTGCGTTTGGCATCATCACCAACTGTACATACCTCGAAACTTTGAAAACATATGATAACATTTATAAAAAATGAGAAAAGGAAAGAAAAATGTACTTTCTGAATAATAAATTTTTTGTGAGTGAAAAAGAAATTCTTTTATATCATTCATCTACTGGAGACCCCACCTAAATCTTTTCAGAAACGACACGAGTATTGCAATGAACAGTATTTTGGCTCCATCTCGCTTTATATTTTCGCATTCGCAGCATACTGTACAACTGTTAGGGTGAGTAAATATATTTTCCCTTTTTCGTGTAAATAAAAGTATCAGACTGAAACCCTGCGGGTTTAAGGCTGAAACTTTTATTAATTGTGCCCTTAATCCCCCCCCCAGGACAGAGGTCAAAGGACACAACCCCTGGGCGGCATCGGAATCTCACTTATAATTAGTAATGGCATCCGAAAAGGGTTGACGAGGGTAAAATAAAGGTCAATAAATCTGTCAAAAAAGAGTTGATGAATAGACAATAGAACTATAATGATCTAATATATTCGCTCATTTTATCAGTTTTTATGTCACAATATCGTGAGAAAGTTTTCTACCACACTAAACACAATGCATGGTAAAATTCGTGAACCAATCGTGGAAAAACTTTACACCCCTAAGATGATGGTGCCTTCTGAGGATACTGGGTACAATATAAGCCATATTTCCAAGAACACCTTTGGTGAAAATTTTTTTTGCTGATCATCAAAGTGGAGTGAATTTACGAAATCTTAAACTGGAAAAATGATTTCGTGGACATGTGCTGTACTGATTGTTTATATATTATAATGATAATAATAATAAAAAAACAAGAAAATGTTTTATACATCTTTTTATTTAGTCCATAAAATGTTCTTCACAAAAAGGTGATAAAAGAAGTTTTTACTTTTCTTTAATATTATAATCTGCATTACATTTTTTTTGTTTTTTTTTGTAAAAAACCGGATATTGTTTTACTGTTAAAAATATACTTTATTAAAATGAAAACAAAGAAATTAATTGAAGAGGTTAACTATTACATAATCACTGACAAGTAAATTATTTACAAAAATTTCATTGTTGGTGGTGTGGTTCAAGATAAAATCTTAGTACTGCTACAACGTCGTCATATGTGTATGTACAATCTTCATCGCCATCGCCCGAGTCGGTAGCTTGACTTTCGCCAGATTCTGATCCTCCTGAGTTATTGTCTTCTTCTTCTTCTTTTTCTTCTGTATCATCATCATCTTGGTCACTTTCAGTACCAACATTGTCGCTTTCTTCATCATTATCGCATTCTTCAGTTTCTTCGTCACTATTGTTTTGGATATATTCTGAATGTTTTCTAGAAATATGCCTTTTCAAGTTGTAAGTAGTGGCAAGAGTGCTCGGACAATACGGACATGCTACAGTCATTTTTTATTCTTTATCTTTGCTCGGCAACGTTTGGGGTGAAACTAAGGTAGTATAAGTCTGTAGCGTCTTATTTATTACAACGATTCTTATGAAACCGAAGAATAGCTCGAAGCTCTTCATATGTATAATTTTTAGGTTCACTGAGAGTCTCATCGCGCAACATACCGTTTCCTGTCAAGTCTGCAACGTAATTATTGGTCTCATTTACTTTCAAGGCGTTATTCGCTGGATATACAATCAAAGGTGGTCTACCTAAACGTCTATTATTGCGGGCTGCTCGAGGCCTAGGGTCGATCCATACGTTATTAGGAGTACCATACAATAATTGCACTTCAGGCTTGTTGACGTTTACGTGTTTCTCGTAGTGGTGAGAATGCAAGTAGAAATGACTTATAAACACTTCACCACATATTGGACACTTCATTTTTCTTTGTGGAGCGTTGTGCCAGGTACAAAACCCAAAGTCCTATAATCTTTATAATTTTGTAAAGATTTTTTAATTATAAGAATATCTGTTCTTGCTACTGTATCAACTGCACAATACCTTATCATTGACTGAATCACATCTATCCTTAACATGGCATTTATAGACAAATTTCCGCGATACTTGATTTTTTACAACCCTATTTAGTGTTATTCTGAGATTTCACTATTTTAGGGTAAAATATTTTATCACAGACGAGTTCAGTTAAATGTTTTAACCCCAGACCTATCACTCCAACTGCTGAATGCCAATTTTTGTTTCTTAGCCAATCAATTAGAAACGCTAGAATTGCCTTTTTATCGGCATTGTGGATATCATCGGTAGTACAGGCATCTTTGTAAGCGAAATCGTGTTCTTTAGCAATAAAATCATCACTATCTATCGGAGCACCATTATTCAATTCATTGCCTGGACCAAGATATTTATGCCCTGGAAACAAGAAAAGGTTACCAAATGCCATTCTCTTCAATGGTATTCTTTAGTAGTTAAATCTTTGATTATTTTCAACACTTTCTGTGTTAGAAAATTATTTTTCAACACTTTTTTGTGTCAGAAATTTATTTTTCGACACTTTTTTTGCCACAAAATTAATTTTTCAACACTTTTTTGTGTCAGGAATTATTTTTTCAACACTTTTTTGTGTCAGAAATTTATTTTTTCAACACTTTTTTGTGTCAATTTTTTTTTTTTTCAATACGTATTCTTTAGTATTTAAATCTTTGATTATTTTCAACACTTTTTTTTGTTAAAAAATTATTTTTCAACACTTTTTTGTGTCAGAAATTTATTTTTCGACACTTTTTTTTGTCACAAAATTATTTTTTCAACATTTTTTGTTTCAGAAATTATTTTTTCAACACGTTTTTGTGTCAGAAATTTATTTTTCGACACTTTTTTTTATCAAAAAAATATTTTTTCAACACTTTTTTGTGTCAGAAATCTTATTTTTCAACTCTTTTATGTCAAGTGACAAGATTGAGTTGCTTTGAATAAATTACCGGTGTGTTTTACACACTGTACACTACTCAGAATCATTCGGTAATGACTTGTTGAATGATTGTAGTTTTCTTTTTATAAAATGAAACTTGTCTTCTTCCATAGCGTTTAGAATGACAAAGGACAACCCCCCCCCCCCCCTTTCCGGCTACCAAGCTGACAAGTATCTATTATTGGCCGGAAGGGGTGGGGGGGGGTTGTCCTTTGTCATTCTAAACGCTATGGAAGAAGACAAGTTTCATTTTATAAAAAGAAAACTACAATCATTCAACAAGCCATTACCGAATGATTCTGAGTAGTGTACAGTGTGTAAAACACACCGGTAATTTATTCAAAGCAACTCAATCTTGTCACTTGACATAAAAGAGTTGAAAAATAAGATTTCTGACACAAAAAAGTGTTGAAAAAATATTTTTTTGATAAAAAAAAGTGTCGAAAAATAAATTTCTGACACAAAAACGTGTTGAAAAAATAATTTCTGAAACAAAAAATGTTGAAAAAATAATTTTGTGACAAAAAAAAGTGTCGAAAAATAAATTTCTGACACAAAAAAGTGTTGAAAAATAATTTTTTAACAAAAAAAAGTGTTGAAAATAATCAAAGATTTAAATACTAAAGAATACGTATTGAAAAAAAAAAAAATTGACACAAAAAAGTGTTGAAAAAATAAATTTCTGACACAAAAAAGTGTTGAAAAAATAATTCCTGACACAAAAAAGTGTTGAAAAATTAATTTTGTGGCAAAAAAAGTGTCGAAAAATAAATTTCTGACACAAAAAAGTGTTGAAAAATAATTTTCTAACACAGAAAGTGTTGAAAATAATCAAAGATTTAACTACTAAAGAATACCATTGAAGAGAATGGCATTTGGTAACCTTTTCTTGTTTCCAGGGCATAAATATCTTGGTCCAGGCAATGAATTGAATAATGGTGCTCCGATAGATAGTGATGATTTTATTGCTAAAGAACACGATTTCGCTTACAAAGATGCCTGTACTACCGATGATATCCACAATGCCGATAAAAAGGCAATTCTAGCGTTTCTAATTGATTGGCTAAGAAACAAAAATTGGCATTCAGCAGTTGGAGTGATAGGTCTGGGGTTAAAACATTTAACTGAACTCGTCTGTGATAAAATATTTTACCCTAAAATAGTGAAATCTCAGAATAACACTAAATAGGGTTGTAAAAAATCAAGTATCGCGGAAATTTGTCTATAAATGCCATGTTAAGGATAGATGTGATTCAGTCAATGATAAGGTATTGTGCAGTTGATACAGTAGCAAGAACAGATATTCTTATAATTAAAAAATCTTTACAAAATTATAAAGATTATAGGACTTTGGGTTTTGTACCTGGCACAACGCTCCACAAAGAAAAATGAAGTGTCCAATATGTGGTGAAGTGTTTATAAGTCATTTCTACTTGCATTCTCACCACTACGAGAAACACGTAAACGTCAACAAGCCTGAAGTGCAATTATTGTATGGTACTCCTAATAACGTATGGATCGACCCTAGGCCTCGAGCAGCCCGCAATAATAGACGTTTAGGTAGACCACCTTTGATTGTATATCCAGCGAATAACGCCTTGAAAGTAAATGAGACCAATAATTACGTTGCAGACTTGACAGGAAACGGTATGTTGCGCGATGAGACTCTCAGTGAACCTAAAAATTATACATATGAAGAGCTTCGAGCTATTCTTCGGTTTCATAAGAATCGTTGTAATAAATAAGACGCTACAGACTTATACTACCTTAGTTTCACCCCAAACGTTGCCGAGCAAAGATAAAGAATAAAAAATGACTGTAGCATGTCCGTATTGTCCGAGCACTCTTGCCACTACTTACAACTTGAAAAGGCATATTTCTAGAAAACATTCAGAATATATCCAAAACAATAGTGACGAAGAAACTGAAGAATGCGATAATGATGAAGAAAGCGACAATGTTGGTACTGAAAGTGACCAAGATGATGATGATACAGAAGAAAAAGAAGAAGAAGAAGACAATAACTCAGGAGGATCAGAATCTGGCGAAAGTCAAGCTACCGACTCGGGCGATGGCGATGAAGATTGTACATACACATATGACGACGTTGTAGCAGTACTAAGATTTTATCTTGAACCACACCACCAACAATGAAATTTTTGTAAATAATTTACTTGTCAGTGATTATGTAATAGTTAACCTCTTCAATTAATTTCTTTGTTTTCATTTTAATAAAGTATATTTTTAACAGTAAAACAATATCCGGTTTTTTACAAAAAAAAACAAAAAAAATGTAATGCAGATTATAATATTAAAGAAAAGTAAAAACTTCTTTTATCACCTTTTTGTGAAGAACATTTTATGGACTAAATAAAAAGATGTATAAAACATTTTCTTGTTTTTTTATTATTATTATCATTATAATATATAAACAATCAGTACAGCACATGTCCACGAAATCATTTTTCCAGTTTAAGATTTCGTAAATTCACTCCACTTTGATGATCAGCAAAAAAAATTTTCACCAAAGGTGTTCTTGGAAATATGGCTTATATTGTACCCAGTATCCTCAGAAGGCACCATCATCTTAGGGGTGTAAAGTTTTTCCACGATTGGTTCACGAATTTTACCATGCATTGTGTTTAGTGTGGTAGAAAACTTTCTCACGATATTGTGACATAAAAACTGATAAAATGAGCGAATATATTAGATCATTATAGTTCTATTGTCTATTCATCAACTCTTTTTTGACAGATTTATTGACCTTTATTTTACCCTCGTCAACCCTTTTCGGATGCCATTACTAATTATAAGTGAGATTCCGATGCCGCCCAGGGGTTGTGTCCTTTGACCTCTGTCCTGGGGGGGGATTAAGGGCACAATTAATAAAAGTTTCAGCCTTAAACCCGCAGGGTTTCAGTCTGATACTTTTATTTACACGAAAAAGGGAAAATATATTTACTCACCCTAACAGTTGTACAGTATGCTGCGAATGCGAAAATATAAAGCGAGATGGAGCCAAAATACTGTTCATTGCAATACTCGTGTCGTTTCTGAAAAGATTTAGGTGGGGTCTCCAGTAGATGAATGATATAAAAGAATTTCTTTTTCACTCACAAAAAATTTATTATTCAGAAAGTACATTTTTCTTTCCTTTTCTCATTTTTTATAAATGTTATCATATGTTTTCAAAGTTTCGAGGTATGTACAGTTGGTGATGATGCCAAACGCAATGTAGTGCTTTATAGTAGTTTCATCCACTTCCTCAAGTCTACGGGGCTTCTGGGAGATAATTCTTTTCAATGCTTGTTCCTGGTCCCACGATGATAAACCCATCAATTCGTATTTAATGGACTGTAGCATTACGGGGTATTTGCTTGACCATGCATGGCGCTGTCCAGCTGCATGTTCAATACACGCTCGGCTGTGATGAAGATTTTCCAGACTGATTTTGTGCATCACGATTGCTCCATACCCGTTTTTCTCGGAAAATTTCCACTGGTCCTTCGGCAGCTCTGTGGTTATAGTGTTAACGTCGCCAATAATATCCCCGCTACCGGTGACAATCAGTGCAATACGTGCCATGAAAAAGTAAATTCTTTTTGCAGTGGGAATGGTGATATGACTGCCAGTAACGCGATCACAGATTTTCATGGTAAGTTCAAAAGTCTCGGGGTCGTTGCCGATGATGACATATTTTGTGGCAGACTTGTTGAGGTAGATGGTTTTTTCAGCCAGCATTCGTGATTCATGAGTCCACAATCCTGAGGGTTTGTTCTTTTTTGCCGGCTCCAATGCCGCTATATCCTCTGCTGCCGGACGTTTTAATCCAAAAGGAGCCATGTTTGACAAATCAACAATTGTTTGTGCCATGTTTGTAATAACTTGGTATTTTATGTTTTAAATTTTCACGATTTAGCGAAGTGACTGGTAAACTGATTTCACAGAATGATGATTTTCCTACAGAACAATGTCTCTTTATATCTGATTTTGAGCACCCCACCTAAATCTTTTCCGAAACGAGACGAACATTGCACCGAAACATATATTTTTTCCGTCGTAAGGATCATGGAGGGGGTAATTTAATTTCCATCACTTGAATAAAATATATTCGGTACGTCGAAACAGGTCCTATTGTGTTCGTGTGAAGAAAATACTAACAACACAAATAAAATAAAATAAACAAATTTTTCTTCGCTGTCCATCTTACCGTGCGCTAACAGGTAACAACATTTTTTTTCCATATCCTTTGTTGCGTATAGCATTCTTTGAGGATAGAGTTAACAAAAGGCGGCTGAATACTTTCATTTTTTTTTTATTAGCGTAAAGGTTGTGTGAGATGTATTTTTAGTTGATTTTACAACCTGTACAACAATGATTTGTTGTTCTTTTTTTTTAGTGGATTATAACTGGACGAGTGAAATTTAGCTGATAAAGGATTTTTGCTATTTTGCTATAATTGATTTTTAGACAAAATATTGAGATTGGGTCACTTGAATCTCTATTGTATACAATAGGTGTTTGAATTTATTCTATAATTTATTACAGATTTTATTTAGGGAATGATAAATTGGATTGATAAAGTGAAGATTTTGAAACTAAGAAATGTTTTTACTGTATTTGATACAATAGAATTTAATTTTTTGATTTTACTTTTCTATTGTATTAATCTATTTCACACTATTTTGAGACAGTGAATTCGATGTAACGACCAATTATATAGGAACATTATGATACAATGGATCGTGTAACTAAGTTTGATTTATAGAACCTTTTGAGAATTTTTTATCAGGCACTTTTGTCTGATGAGGAGATATATGTTTTAGTTGATTTTACAACCTGTATCACAATGATTTGTTGTTCTTTTTTTTTTTTAGTGGATGATAAATGGACGAGTGAAATTAAATTGATAAAGGATTTTTGCTATTTTCTAGGAATAATTGATTTTTTAGACATAATATTGCGATTGGGTCACTTGAATTTCTTTGTATATAATTTGCTATTCATAATGCCTTCTTATCGAGTGTGGGAAACATTTTTTTTTTAGATTCTGAGACAGTAAATTTGGTAAAAAGAGCAAGTATACCAGGTCAATCAGATTTATCTTTTTTTATAGAGCGTAGATGAATTTTTTTTGTCTCACGGTCCTGTGACATTGAATTAGGTTAAAAGAGCTAATATATCAAGTCATTGAGTTTCTATTGTTATATAGGGTCATTGTGTTTAGTGTGGGAGAAGACTTTCTCACGATATAGTGACATAATAACTGATAAAATACGCGAATATATTAGGTCATTATAGTTCTATTGTCTATTCATCAACTCTTTTTGACAGATTTATTGACCTCTATATTACCCTTTTTTGACAGGTCTATTGTACCCTCGTCAAAATTTGACAGGTATTGTTCTTTTTTTAGTTTGACGTACAGCAGTGAAAACAGCCTATATATTCTTCTAATGGAATTCAGCATCAACGTACAAGCGTGTAAACCAGGCGTCCCACTAAATTTTGCCTTGTCCGAAATTCGGACATTTCGGACAATTCATAAAAATTTCGGACATTTTCTGCAAAAATTTCGGACATTTTTTTTTCTAATTTTCACTAAGGTTACGCATTAGAAAAAGTCTGTAAGTCATTTAAGCCCATTCCACCAACAAATTCTAAGGCTTTATATGAGATGAGAGAGATGAGATTTTTTTTAAAAGTATACTTTGACATGACCTGTAGCTGTACTGATCATAAACCTGAATAGAGGGCTTGAAACCTTCACGAAAAGATAGTGTTAAAGATGTAGGTTAACTAATGCATCTCACCGGAAAGGTGAAAGGCTGAATACAGTCGCGGAAGAATAATATCTGACATGTTTCTGAGGTAAGGGTTTGTAATAGATCCCATATAAATTTCGTCTAACAAACGAAAATCTAGATTTGGTATTTTAGTATAAAAATTCAGAAAACAGAAATCCAGATCTTCATTGTCAAACGAAATTCTTGTGAATTCAATTACAAACCACAACTCCCGAATCAGAAACATGTCGTATTTCAACCTTACGAGACTGTATGTTTAAATAAAACCAGGTTGAATACGGGTCAGGCTTCTTTCCGTTCCTCAAATTTTGGACAAATGCTGAGAAATACATTTTCCTCGCATAGAATAATTTCCTCAAATATGTGGTTTTTAGTCAATACACTTCCTTCGTTGACCTACATCATTTGCATGTATTTCATCGAAGGATGGAAGAAATAATGATCACAAGCAAGGTTAAAATTTCGATTCTTTTTCCAGAATTTCCATGCGCCACAGGCGAATCTTGTAATTAGTTTCCATCAAACCTGTTGGAATTTTTGTCTACTTTTCCTACTATTACTTCAAAAATTCGATCATATTCTTGCTTCTATTCGAAATTTTTTAATGTCGACTATACTGAAAAAATGCTTAAAAAAGATATTGGAGTCAGCCAAGATGTGACGACGAAACTCTTAACGTGGCTGTCTTTTAGAGTTACAGCTATTTTCTAACATATCGAAGGAAGAATTGTAACATTATGCCCGAGTACCATAATCAGAAAAACAAGAATTTTTTTTTTTGAGGAAATGCTTCTTTGAATGAAAACCAGGTCTAGAAAATTAGCTGAATTAGCTGAGTTAGTTATCGTGTTCCATAGGAAAAGAAACAATGAGCATATCGGTTTTTCGAGAACTACTCCCAGACCATTGAGCTGATAACGCCCATTTAAAAACTAGACCTGAGGAATTCAGTTCTCCTTCGAACAAAACGTTTTTGAAAATCGATTTAGATTTACTCAAGTTAAAAAAATATTACACATTTAACGTTTCATATTTAACGTCATATTTCCACATAATTTTCAATTATAGTGATCGCGGTACCTATACACATTTTCCGGTATTTTATGCCATAAAGACCCATATGACTTACAGTCAACTGAATAAAAATTTAGAGACAAAGTATTGATAGACTGAAAGTTCAATTAAAAAGTCTGTGAAGCGCGCCGCAGGCAATTTTTTTGAAAATGAGACTTTTATAAGTTTATATATTTAATTCTGGTCAGGCCTTGAAGAATATTTCGGACATTTCGGACAATTTCGGACAAATGTGTAAAATTTCGGACATTTCGGACATTTCGGACAAGTGGGACGCCTGGTGTAAACTCCACAACAAAACGGCGTCGCAGAGAGGATGAATCGAACAATTTTTGAACGTGCTAAGCGTATGCTATTCGATGCTGGTTTGGACAAGTCGTATTGGGCAGAGGCGGTGTATTTAATAAATCGATCCATTTGTGCGGCACTGGTCAATGAAACGCCTGAGGAAATATGGACCGGACATAAATTTTTGGTTCCGAGGTCATGGTACACGTACCCAAACCGAAACGCAAGAAATGGGACGCCAAATCAGTTAAGCTAATATTTGTTGGTTATAATGGCGATAAAAAAGGCTACCGGTGCATCGTCCCACAAACGAAGAAGTTGACCGTCAGCCGTGATATCATTTTTCTGAAAAAGGTAATTGATGTTGGAAGTTACAATTGAATAACTCTATAAAGTGAATAAACGTTGTAGTCAGTCTGAATAAGAAGAATATAGTAAGCCTAGATAAGTTTGTAAAACATATAAATACGCCGTATTTGTTCTAAATAAAATTAGTCTATTCTGAGACGGCAAACTGGTCGTTTCATTGTAGATTCCGGAGTGGAATGAAACCGTAATTCCAACAGGTTATGGGCCCAGACACATTGAACTGTGGCAATTAATCTGCAGCGCCAGTTTGTACTGGAAGGGGTGTCAATAACACTCGCTGTATGATTAAATTGTGGTTGTTGTGTGTTCTGCGGAAAGTTTCGACGCTGGTTCGCGCTATGGCAGTGGTGGCGGTAACTCCAAGTATGGCGGTTGGTATGGCATCGTTTCGTCTGAGGAGGTAGTCACAAAGTGGTGGCGGTAAACTCCAAGTATGGCGGTTGGTATGGCATCGTTTCGTCTGAGGAGGTAGTCACATGGCAGATGGTCGCGTCGATGATGGTCGATGGTCAAGTCAATGGCAGACGACAAAATTGGTCGAGTCATGGCAGATGACAAATGGTCACGTCGATGACGGTCGGTAGGCGTAATACTGGGTGAGCAGTGCAATCTCACAAACGGTTCAGCATCAATCAAGATGGCAACAGTGGTCAAGATGACAACGGTGGTCAAGATGGCAACAGTGGTCAAGATGGCAACAGTGGTCAAGATGACAACGGTGATCAAGATGGCAACAGTGGTCAAGATGACACACGATGGTCAAGATGACACACGATGGTCAAGATGACGCACGATGGTCAAGATGACACACGATGGTCAAGATGACACACAATGGTCAAGATGACGCACGATGGTCAAGATGACACACGATGGGTGTGATGACTACGGATTTTAGTCATGGAAATAGCTAAATGCTATTCGTGGCAACTACGGATTAGTTGCAATCGGACATAAAGGACAGTCGCTGCATCACAATTGATCAATGTTCAAGTAAAGGGCAGACGACAAGGTCGATTGGGAAAGTTGAACGGCAGTATCGAAGGTAAACGACAAGGTCGATTGGCAAGGACGAATGGCAAGTTCGGAAGTACCGAAAGTCAATGGCAAGGACGAATGGCATGGTCGAATAATTTGTACGAGGTCAAATCGAATTTGCACGAATAATTTAATTGAGTGGGTCATGATTGAACGAATGGTCGAATGTACACAAGGTCGATGGTCGAATGGCTCAGTTGATTTATCGAATCAGGAGGTTTATTGAAATGGTCCGCAATACGATTTAAGTGGGAGTCGAAGTACACTTATAGAATTATCCAATTGAGTGGGAGTGTTGGAAGTTACAATTGAATAACTCTATAAAGTGAATAAACGTTGTAGTCAGTCTGAATAAGAAGAATATAGTAAGCCTAGATAAGTTTGTAAAACATATAAATACGCCGTATTTGTTCTAAATAAAATTAGTCTATTCTGAGACGGCAAACTGGTCGTTTCATTGTAGATTCCGGAGTGGAATGAAACCGTAATTCCAACAATTGAAAAGATGCCTCTGAATGAGAAGTTTATTCCAGTGAGGGCAATGCAGCCTGAAACTGAAGAGGATTCTGTCCTGAGCCGAGTAGTCGATTCCAACAGCGAGGATTCAGAAATTGGTGCAAACGACACGATAGCAACGGTCAACGATTCGATGAGCTCAAATAGCGATGCATCGACAGTGGGTAACGACACGATAGTAACCGTCAACGATTCAATGAGTCAATCAGATAGCGACGCATCGACGGTGGGTAATGACACTTTTTCGGAGGTCGACGACACGCTAAACGACCCGGATTATGTTCCCACTCACGAAGAATTACACGAAACTACGCGTTTAATGAGACAACAGCAATCGACCGAGTATGTGGCGTATATGGCAAATTCTCAATCAAACGAATCGGATCCTGTATCAGTTTTGGATGCTTTTTCACAAAATGACGCTAACGATTGGAAGTTAGCAATGCAGGAGGAGATAAATTCCTTGGATGAAAATCACACTTGGTCATTAACCGATTTACCGCCTGGAAGAAAAGCCGTTAAATCAAAATGGGTGTTTAAAATCAAGCGAGACCAGAATGGCAATGTCGTTCGACATAAAGCGAGATTGGTGGCCAAAGGATGTTCTCATCGATACGGCATCGACTACGAGGAAACTTATTCGCCAGTGGTTCGTCACACTTCACTACGTTTTTTGGTGGCGTTGGCAGTAAAAAATAATTTACAAATCGATCAAATGGATGCAGTGACTGCATTTATGCAAGGCGAGTTAACCAACGAAATTTACCTTGAACTAGAGATGTGCAGGCCGAAAACCCGACCCAGCCCGGCCCAAACTAATTTTTAAAACCCGAGCCCGACCCGACCCGAGAATTTTGTATTAGAACCCGGCCCGGCCCGACGCGGCCCGTATTTTTTTTACTGAGCGAAAAAACCTAAAATTGACGCGTCTAAGAAGTGGAAATCGTTCGGTTACCTATCGTTATAATAATGTAGTCTCACAAATCTATCGTACACTTGAAAGTGAGCTTACGCTCGGACTGTATTGCAATTTTTCTTTAATTTTTCACATTTTTCTTTAATTTTTCACATTTTTCTTAAAGACGAACAAAGTCGGGCCAGCCCGAATCTTTGTTTTTGAAACCCGAGCCCGCCCGAACCCGACTAATTTTTGAAACCCGGACCCAAGCCCGTTTGGGTCGGGCTGGGCCGGGTCGGGTTAGTGAATTTCGGGCGGCCCGCACATCTCTACTTTGAACAGCCAGAAGGATTTAACGACGGTTCAAATCGAGTGTGTAAATTGCATCGAGCAATCAACGGATTGAAGCAGTCAGGTAGGGTCTGGAACATCAAATTGGTCAAGGCATTAAAATCGTTTGGACTAAAACAATCAAAAATGGATCCCTGCGTGTTTTATACAACGAAATTGGACTTATTGTTGGGGAATTGGGTGGACGACATTTTTATACTTTACAAAAATGCATCCGTCTTGGCTCAGCTCAAAAAGTCATTGTGTTCGACATTCAAAATGAAAGATATGGGTAAAGCGAAAAGTTTGGTTGGCATGCAAATCAATTACACACAGGATGGCATGTCATTGGATCAAGCAATATTTATCACCGAAGTCCTTCATCGATTTGGACTGGAAAACTGTAAGGCTGTATCAACGCCGTGCGAACTTGGCCAAAATCTATCAGTAAAATCATCGAACAATGAAGAGGATGGACATATAACGGGAACCGTACCATATCAAGAGCTTGTTGGATGTCTGCTATATTTGGCCCAATGCACTAGGCCAGATATTGCATTCGCAGTGAATAACGTCAGCCGATTCAATGCTATGCATATAGCCGAACATTGGAAGGCAGTAAAGCGGATTGTACGATATCTCAAAGGTACAATCGATCAAAAATTGCATTACACGAGAAACGGAAATTCCAATTTGGTAGCATTCACCGATTCAGATTGGGCGTCCGATGTTGACAAACGGCGGTCGTGTAGTAAACATTTTTTTAAATTGGCGAATGGTGCGATTTCTTGGTCCAGTAAATTACAACCGACTGCAGAGGCAGAATATATGTCTATGTCATCATGCGTCCAGGAAGCAATGTGGCTCAAACAGTTTGGCACCGAATTGGATAAAAATTTTGAAAATCCATGCGAGATATTGTGTGACAGTCAAAGTGCTATCAATTTGGCAGAATGCGATGGGTATCGTCAACGATCAAAACATATCGATATACGTCACCACTACTTGAGAGAAAAGGTGGAAAATCGAACGGTAGCATTGGTGGCTCAATCATGAGTGTCATACAGGACATTAAGCGAATCATCTCTATGAGTGAAGAAGTTGGTCTTCATTTGAATCCAAGTAAATGCGAAGTGTTAAGAATCAAGCCACTTAACGATGGAGAAATAGAAATGTTAAATGAAGCAATACCAGGGATACTCGTACCGTCGTCAAATGAATTTTGTCTACTTGGAGCGCCTTTAACAATGGATGGAATCCCAGATGCGATTGAGAGAAAGTGCCGGTCAATAGGTCTGCTTAATCGAGGCTGTCTGTTTTGAACGCACATCAAGCGCTATTTGTATTGAAGAATTGTCTTGCAATTCCGAAAATGATGCATCTCCTGCGGTCAACGCCATGTTGGCTTTTTAAGCAAAATCTAATGGATTTTGATGCAATGGTGAAAAATTCTATTGAAGATATTACGAATGTGAAATTGAACGAGAATGCATGGATTCAATGTTCGCTGCCAATAAAAATAGGAGGATTGGGAATGCTAATGACAACTGACATCGCATCATCAGCATTTATTTCGTCAATGTACGCAACAGAAAGTTTGAGATTTCAAATTATGCAAACAAGAGATGAAATATTGACAGTTGCAATTGACGAATGGAAAGAAGAATCAAATGGCGATAAACAAGTTCAAAAGTCATGATCACCCCCAATAATGAAGAGAAAGCTTGCTAACCTTTTCGTTTCCTTCGAGAATGATGCTTGTCAAAAAGCCCGTCTACTCGCATCATCTCAAGAAGAATCCGGATATTGGTTAGGCGCTTTACCGTCGATATCATTGGGTTTATGTTTGGACAACGACTCATTAAGAATTGCAGTTGCCTTGAGACTCGGTGCGAAAATATGCAATACACACAATTGCAAATGCGGAAAGAAAGTGGACGAATTCGGTCATCATGGTTTAAGTTGTTTGAAATGCGTTGGTCGGTACGCCAGACATAAGAATTTGAATGAAACGTTTCGAAGAGGAGTAGTATCAGCTGGAGTTCCAGCGATTTTGGAACCACCAGGGACTGTACGTGAAGATGGAAAACGACCAGATGGATTAACATTAACACCGTGGTCACATGGCAAATGCTTACTGTGGGATGCAACCTGTGGTGACACACTTGCAAAATCATACGTAAAGCAGACTTCCAAAGATGTTGGTTGGGTTGCCAGAACAGCAGAACAGCAAGATAAGATATCTCATTATTCATCCTTACTTAGTCAATATCATTTTATTCCGCTAGGTTTTGAAACCTTAGGTCCATGGGGACCACATTGTAAGAAATTTGTTTCCGATTTGGGCAAAAGAATTTCAGAACTTACACATGAAAAAAGGGCCACATTATACCTCAAACAAAGGCTGAGCATTGACGTTCAACGAGGAAACGCGATATCAGTTCTCAATACATTGCCATCAACGAGTTCTCTGGAAGTAGTTTTTAATTTGATTTCAAAAAAAAAGACTAATTTTTTGTAATATTTTCTTTTGAAAAGATCGTTTTTTTACTGACTGCGCCAGCGCCTTAGTGAGCAGTCTTTTTTTTCGAATTTTATAATAAAAATCAAAAAAAAAAAATTTTAAAAAATTAATCATTTTTTCAATAATTAAATCAATTTGAAATTAAAATGAAATTCTTAGCAAGTGAGGGTGTTGAGTTCAACTAGACTACTTTACAGTCAGGTCAACTTGATTATATGTGTGGTTGTAAAAGATAAAATGGGATGTGGTGGGAGTGAGCGAAGTGAGAAAACCTGGAGAGGAATGCCTGAAATTACAATCAGGGCATACATTCTTCTATCGAGGAAGTGACAGTCAGATGCTGATGCACGGTGTCGGATTGTTCATACATAAACGATGGTCGGATCGCATAACTCACACGAAAAGCATATCCGATCTAGGCATGGGCGATAATGAAAATGATTATCTTTTTTTATCGAAAATTATCAAAAAAAATATCGATAATCGATAATTATTGATATTTTGATAATTATCAAGATATCGATAATTCGATATACCGATATTTCGGTCCGAAAATCCGATATTTATCGATATATTCCGATATATCGGTATATTATCATTAATTTTCAGATAAATATCAAAATATCGATATTTTGATAATTATCGAATTTCGATATTTTGATAATTATCGATAATTATTAAATTATCGATAACGATATGATTAATCAATTATCGATAATTTCTTTCGATTGATATTATCGATAATTTTGAACGCCTCCCATCCCTAATCCGATCGAGTGATATACGTAAGCCTGAAGATAAATAACAGATACAGTGTCAAATTAATTCAGGTTTACGCACCCACGTCCACCCATGATGACGAAGAAGTAGAAAGATTCTATGAAGATGTCGAGAAAGCTCTGAACGAAAACCCATCACATTACCAATATCTAATCGGTGATTTTAATGCGAAGCTGGGAAAACGAGAAGAAGACTCCGAAGTTTCTATTGGTAGTTTTAGCAACGACCAAAGAAATGAGCGTGGAAATATTTTACTCAACTTCCTACAGCAACACAATTTGTACGCAATGAATTCATTTTTTGCAGGAAAGCCTCAACGGAAATGGACTTGGGCTAGTGCAGATCGTGTAACGAAAAATGAGATCGATTACATCATAACTGGCTGTAAGTCAACCGTTAAGAACGTTACGGTCCTAAACAATTTTTCAACCGGTAGTGATCACCGAATGGTTCGTGCAAAAGTCACGTTAAAAACCAGATTTCAAAGATCACAACTAGTTCAAAAAAGTGAAAGGATTGACGTACAACGGCTTTACACACAAAATGAAGAATTTGCTACGAAAATGACTGCCGAATTAGATAACGTCAACAATCAATGTGAAACATTGGACGAATTGAATACCAAAATCGTCGATACAATAATGGGTTTCATGAAATCCAAATGCAAATCCGTCCAAGGGAAAGAATCAAAACTCAGCAGAGAAACATTAGACCTGATCGCAAGCAGAGCAGAGTTGGTAAAAAACGGAGGGCGAGATTCGGTGGAATACCGGAACTTGTCTAAAAGTATCAACAAAGCAAGGAGATCAGATGAAAGAAAATATAATGTCCAATTGGCTCAAAACATAATTGAAGCTAAGTGCAATATGAAAGTCCTACGGAGAAAAATGACAAACGCCGAAAAAGAAATCTTGAAATTACGAGACAAAACAGGAACGATCCAAACGGATCGAAATGCGATATTAAACATTGCAGAATTTTATGAGAATTTGTTTTCTTCAGCAAGACAGAGTCCAACGGAAGAAACCGAAGATAGACCAATAATAAGAAACGTGGGATCGGAGGATATGCCCGACATAACTGTTGATGAAGTCAAGGCCGCAGTAGCCGAGATGAAAAACAAAAAGTCTCCAGGAGAAGATTGTGTTCCAGTGGAAGCCATTAAACTGGGTGGAGACTCCTTATTAAAGGCAATCACGGCTTTGTTTAATCAATGTCTCCAATGGGAAGAAGTACCAGAAGCCTGGGAAAATGCGGTAATTACATTGCTGCATAAAAAAGGAGACATAACAAAGCTGGAAAATTACCGCCCCATAAGCCTATTGTCAACACTCTACAAGTTGTTTATGAAAATCATTACGAAGAGGAACACTAACAAGTTCGACTTCTACCAACCTGTTGAACAAGCTGCTTTCAGATCTGGTTTCAGCACAAACGACCATTTGCAGGTGATGAGAACGCATATTGAGAAGTGTCGTGAATACAACATCGACATAGTCTTGCTATTCATATTCATAGACTTCGAAAAAGCTTTCGATTCAGTGGAAACATGGTCGATATTGGACGCATTAGACGAATGTAGAGTAGACTCAAGGTACTCCAACACAATTCGATATGTGTACAAAAATGCTACTTCATGTATAAAACTTCATAAGAGCACGGAGAAATTCAGAATTGGCCGAGGTGTAAGGCAGGGTGACACTATTTCACCGAAATTATTCACGGCGATTCTGCAGAGTATTTTTAAGATATCTCCGAACTTAGTCCAAGTCCAAAACTTAGAACCCGCCTCCTGTAGAAGAAAGGACCCGCCTCTTTTCAATTTAAGTTCATAATGTTAACGTTAAAGGTGTGTCTAATTTAAGTGAAATAGCCGTGTCTTTAAAACAGGCAGTCCATTTTAATAAAATAAAATATTTCTTACCGATTCTGGACTGTCCATATTTTTTCGCGAGTCTTATTTCTGGACAGTCCAATTTTCTACTTACGAATCAATTCTGGACTGTCCAACTTTTTTCGCGAGTCTTATTTCTGACAGCCCAATTTTCTACTTACGAATCTTCTTTTTCAGCCTGTTTCTATCCACTGCTGGATGTTAGCCTCTCCAACTTCTTTCCATTTCGTACGATCCATTGCCATTTGCTGCCAGTTTGTACCTGCAATATTCTTAATTCCGTTTGTCCATCTCTCTGGTGGTCTACCTATAGCTCGTCTTTTATATGGTCGCCAGTTCATGATCTTTTTGGTCCAACGTTCGTCTGTCCTTCTTGCAATATGTCCCGCCCAGCTCCATTTCAGAGATGCTATTCTTTCCATGACATCAACGACCCTGGTTTGTTGTCGAATCCATTGATTCGTCATTCTGTCTCTGAGTGTTATTCCAAGCATACTCCGTTCCATAGCTCTTTGTGTCACTCTCAATTTATCTTCGGATGCTTTCGTTAAAGTTAACGTTTCCACTCCAGTGAGCACTGGAAGGACACAAGTGTCGAAAACTTTCCGTTTCAGACTATTATTCATTTTGCTTTTGAAAATTAGTCTGAGTTTTCCGAACGCTGCCCATGCAAGACCAATCCTACGTCTTATTTCTGCAGTTTGGTTGTCCAGACCTAACTTCAGTTTATGTCCTAGATACACATAGCTGTCGACTCGTTCAATGACAGTGTCACCAATTTTGATTTATCTATCGTCCCCGATGTTGGTCATGACTTTTGTTTTCGATAAGTTCATCTTGAGGCCAACTTTGCTTGCCTCTTCACTTAACTGTTGTAGCATAGGCTGAGCCTGACCTAGATTCGCTGCTATCGGTACAATGTCATCAGCGAAGCGGAGATTGCTCAGGTACTCTCCATTTATCTTTATTCCCATTTTTCTCCAGTTTAACTTCTTTTCTGCAGAATCGCCGTGAATAATTTCTGTGAAATGGTGTCACCCTGCCTTACACCTCGGCCAATTCTGAATTTCTCCGTGCTCCTATGAAGTTTTATACATGAAGTAGCATTTCTGTACACATTTCGAATTGTGTTGGAGTACCTTGAGTCTACTCTACATTCGTCTAATGCGTCCAATATCGACCATGTATCCACTGAATCGAAAGCTTTTTCGAAGTCTATGAATAGCAAGACTATGTCGATGTTGTATTCACGACACTTCTCAATAAGCGTTCTCATCACCTGCAAATGGTCGTTTGTGCTGAAACCAGATCTGAAAGCAGCTTGTTCAACAGGTTGGTAGAAGTCGAACTTGTTAGCGTTCCTCTTCGTAATGATTTTCATAAACAACTTGTAGAGTGTTGACAATAGGCTTATGGGCCGGTAATTTTCCATCTTTGTTATGTCTCCTTTTTTATGCAGCAATGTAATTACCGCATTTTCCCAGGCTTCTAGTACTTCTTCCCATTGGAGACATTGATTAAACAAAGCGGTGATTGCCTTTAATAAGGAGTCTCCACCCAGTTTAATGGCTTTTACTGGAACACCATCTTCTCCGGGAGACTTTTTGTTTTTCATCTCGGCTACTGCGGCCTTGACTTCATCAACAGTTATGTCGGGCATATCCTCCGATCCCACGTTTCTTATTATTGGTCTATCTTCGGTTTCTTCCGTTGGACTCTGTCTTGCTGAAGAAAACAAATTCTCATAAAATTCTGTTGCAATGTTTAATATCGCATTTCGATCCGTTTGGATCGTTCCTGTTTTGTGTCGTAATTTGAAGATTTCTTTTTTGGCGTTTAACAATGTTTACGCATGAGTAAAAGACGAAATTGTAGGAACTAACCAGCACCCATCTCAATGATTCTAAAAAATATTACCCAAAAGAACATGAAAGCCCCCTTACAATCATTAAGTTCTAGAGAAATGAAGTGGTTGAACCGGTGGATTTGGAAAAATCTTTTTGTTATCTGACCTCAGAAATAAAGTTCTTGAAACAGTTCTTTCGAATACCATCGAAATATGATGTTTCTTACCTGTTTACAGCTACAGCTCACTTTTCGATGGTTCGTATTTTACTCATGTCTAAACATCGTTCTAGTGCGAGACCATTCCACTTATAAGCATCTGACGCGACGTATAGACTTATGATCTTAATAACTTTTACTTTATAGGTAGGAACTTATAACTTATGACTTATACCCATCTGACTTATAACTTATAAGTTGGGTTTTATAAGTCGACTCATATCGTCCTGGCAGTCATTTAAAAAAAATATTTTAGACGATATTATCGTCCTGGGTTAAAAATTTACGAACGATAATATCGTTTTTCAGACGATATTATCGCCTAAAAAACGATATTGACCGTGTAGAAAATCGCCTCACCAATCAAATGGCCGACGAATTGAAAATTTTTAATTGCGAACACAAAATTCTTGAGATTCACTTGCTATAGTATCTTTCCGGTGTACTTTAGACTAAGAATTTTTAGTATTTTATTTTCTAAATCTCTTTTTAAAAAAATCCTAATTCTAAAATGTGAATAGAGCTTAGAAGAGCCTGCAGTTTATGAAAATTTCGGATACGTATTCTAATTTCAGGCTGAAATTTTCAGCTCAGTGATGCCTTTTACTTTTGATGATATCTTTCTACGAGAATCCTTTCTCAAAAATGTACGAGGCTGAAGACAGGCAGCAGTACCAGCAGAGATGTAGCTGACCTTTCGGACGAGAGTTTAGCCGTGAGAATAAAACCTACGTCCAACGGAAAAGAGGCTGACTTCTGCATTGAAGGGTGGCCGATATAAAAAGTCATCTAAGACGAAGGCAGCACAAAATGATTGAAATATTTGAAAACTTTATTCGTCCATAAAATAATCAAACGGACCAGCTGAGTGGATTTCTGGCTGGGTGGAGGGACATTTCTACACGGTCAATATCGTCAGGAACGATATTATCGTCCAAAAAACGAAAATATCTTTTTATGCATAAAGAGTGCTATAAAGAGTAGAGATACTAATGAGAATTTGGAAATAAAATTTTTGTTTTATGCGCCCAACGAGATTTGAACCGTGGACCTCTTGCTTATGAATCAAGCGTTCTACGTACCAAACCACTGGACTGAACAAAAATTTTGTTTCGTATTTTATAATATCGTCTGAAAGAACGATATTATCGTTCTAAAATGTTTCATCCAGGACGACGATATCGTCTAAAATGAATAATTGTCTGGACGATGTTTTCGTTTTCTTCACGATAATTTCGTACTAAAGATAATATCGTCCTGGGCGATATTACCGGCCAACTAAACGATAGTATCGTCCCACTAAACGATAATATCGTCCAGGGCGATATTATCGTCCAACTATACGATAATATCGTCTGAGTTATTTTCCATTTAAGAATTGTATGGAAATTTAAAATTTCCATTCAAATCAAAGTAACTTTTCTCTTAAGAATTCTTCGGAAAAATAAACCTTTCATCCGAATCAGAGTATTTTTCCTTTTACGAATTGTTTGGACAATAATATCGATTTGGATGATAATATCGTCCAGAACGATAATATCGTCCTGGGTGAAAAATTTACGAACGATAATATCGTTTTTTGAACAATATTATCGTCTAAAAAAACGATATAATCGTCCCTGTCGATATTGACCTTGTAGAAAAATCGCCTCACCTGTAAAAACCGCTAAAATTTTCTTTGTAATGCTAAAATAAATTTTGTTTCAGATGTCTGTTTAGTTTATTGAGATTGCGTCGCTCTTAAGTAAGTGCCGGGGGCTTCCTTTTTGTACATAATTGTAAGCGAAGAACGTCTACCGTACTATTTTATATTGTACCAAAGTGAAAGAGTCCTCTAGTCATTCCACACTCGCATCTTTTACTTTTGCGTTAACAATAAGACTATGAAACTGAATAATAGAAGTTTGCGTGCAGAGCGGAGCCAGTGCCGTAATTGACACGAGTCCCTGTCTATTTATGATTTATTGTTGATTAAAAATCTGGCCGCAAATTTACAAGAAAATAGAGAACAGAAAAAGTACTTTTCCAAAGAATTTGTACTCAAGCAAAGATTTTTATATCAGTTATTCCCGTTACTCGTTAGAGGAACGGGTCAGAAAAAAAAAATTCCGTGTACATCCGGTTCGAATGGGTTTGAAAAGAAAATTTTGTCCGTGTGCATCCGGTTCGAATGGGTCTGAAAAGAAAATTTTGTCCGTGTACACCAAGTTTGAATGGATCTGAAAAGAAAATTTTGTCCGTGTACACCCGGTTCGAATGGATCTGAAAAGAAAATTTTGTCCGTGTACACCCGGTTCGAATGGGTCTGAAAAGAAAATTTTGTCCGTGTACACCAAGTTCGAATTGATCTGAAAAGAAAATTTTGTCCGTGTACACCAAGTTCGAATGGATCTGAAAAGAAAATTTTGTCCGTGTACACCAAGTTCGAATGGATCTGAAAAGAAAATTTTGTCCGTGTACACCAAGTTCGAATGGATTTGAAAAGAAAATTTTGTCCGTGTACACCCGGTTCGAATGGATCTGAAAAGATAATTTTGTCCGTGTACACCAAGTTCGAATGGATTTGAATAGAAAATTTTATCCGTGTACACCAAGTTCGAATGGATCTGAAAAGGAAATTTTGTCCGTGTACACCAAGTTCGAATGGATCTGAAAAGAAAATTTTGTCCGTGTACACCAAGTTCGAATGGATCTGAAAAGATAATTTTGTCCGTGTACACCAAGTTCGAATGGATTTGAATAGAAAATTTTATCCGTGTACACTAACAATTTTAATCCTAAGTGAACAAGAGCAGAGCCGTAGCCAGACCCAAAACCCCAGGAAATGTTTACTTGTATTTTTTTTTGATAATACAAATATGCGCATTCTTACAACATACCTCACTTCTTACATAGGTACTTACTGCAAGAATCACACCAAAATTTCTAAACAAGATTTTCTACGTGATAGAAGCGAGCGAATCGAGGCGAATGTTTTTTCGGATAATATCTATGGTTGAAGTAAAAATGGATTTCCGTTTATAATATGGATATTTGTCACATCCAGAGCCGGATTATCATTTCCAGCGCCCTGGGCCTTAAGATTACAGCGCCGCTCAAAAATGTGAAAAACGAAATTTATCAATTTTTTTTAGAAACAAAATGAAATTAAATTTTAAGAAAAGTTGTCTAAATTATGTTTGCTTGTTTTTTTTTTTTTAATTTTAACCGACCAATAATTCCTACTTGGATTTCTTGTGATAGAAATGAAAGTAGAGTTACGAGCGGAGCGAGCGAATTTTTTCTTGGTTCACCTCTTCTTCTCTTCTTCTTCTTCTTTTTCAGCCTGTTTCTATCCACTGCTGGATGTAGGCCTCTCCAACTTCTTTCCATTTCGTACGATCCATTGCCATTTGCTGCCAGTTTGTACCTGCAATATTCTTAATTCCGTTTGTCCATCTCTCTGGTGGTCTACCTATAGCTCGTCTTTTATATGGTCGCCAGTTCATGATCTTTTTGGTCCAACGTTCGTCTGTCCTTCTTGCAATATGTCCCGCCCAGCTCCATTTCAGAGATGCTATTCTTTCCATGACATCAACGACCCTGGTTTGTTGTCGAATCCATTGATTCGTCATTCTGTCTCTGAGTGTTATGCCAAGCATACTCCGTTCCATGGCTCTTTGTGTCAGTCTCAATTTATCTTCGGATGCTTTCGTTAAAGTCAACGTTTCCGCTCCATAAGTGAGCACTGGAGGGACACAAAAGTGTCGAAAACTTTTCGTTTCAGACTATTATTCATTTTGCTTTTGAAAATTAGTATGAGTTTTCCGAACGCTGCCCATGCAATCCTACGTCTTATTTCTGCAGTCTGGTTGTCCAGACCTAACTTCAGTTTATGTCCTAGATATACATAGCTGTCGACTCGTTCAATGACAGTGTCACCAATTTTGATTTCTCTATCGTCCCCGATGTTGGTCATGACTTTTGTTTTCGATAAGTTCATCTTGAGGCCAACTTTGCTCGCCTCTTCACTTAACTGTTGTAGCATAAGCTGAGCCTGACCTAGATTCGCTGCTATCGGTACAATGTCATCAGCGAAGCGGAGATTGCTCAGGTACTCTCCATTTATCTTTATTCCCATTTCACTCCAGTTTAACTTCCTAAAAATACTCTGCAGAATCGCCGTGAATAATTTCGGTGAAATGGTGTCACCCTGCCTTACACCTCGGCCAATTCTGAATTTCTCCGTGCTCTTATGAAGTTTTATACATGAAGTAGCATTTTTGTACACATTTCGAATTGTGTTGGAGTACCTTGAGTCTACTCTACATTCGTCTAATGCGTCCAATATCGACCATGTTTCCACTGAATCGAAAGCTTTTTCGAAGTCTATGAATAGCAAGACTATGTCGATGTTGTATTCACTACACTTCTCAATAAGCGTTCTCATCACCTGCAAATGGTCGTTTGTGTTGAAACCAGATCTGAAAGCAGCTTGTTCAACAGGTTGGTAGAAGTCGAACTTGTTAGTGTTCCTCTTCGTAATGATTTTCATAAACAACTTGTAGAGTGTTGACAATAGGCTTATGGGTCGGTAATTTTCCAGCTTTGTTATGTCTCCTTTTTTATGCAGCAATGTAATTACCGCATTTTCCCAGGCTTCTGGTACTTCTTCCCATTGGAGACATTGATTAAACAAAGCCGTGATTGCCTTTAATAATGAGTCTCCACCTAGTTTAATGGCTTCCACTGGAACACCATCTTCTCCGGGAGACTTTTTGTTTTTCATCTCGGCTACTGCAGCTTTGACTTCATCAACAGTTACGTCGGGCATATCCTCCGATCCCACGTTTCTTATTATTGGTCTATCTTCGGTTTCTTCCGTTGGGCTCTGTCTTGCTGAAGAAAACAAATTCTCATAAAATTCTGTTGCAATGTTTAATATCGCATTTCGATCCGTTTGGATCGTTCCTGTTTTGTCTCGTAATTTGAAGATTTCTTTTTTGGCGTTTGTCATTTTTCTCCGTAGGACTTTCATATTGCAGTTAGCTTCAATTATGTTTTGAGCCAATTGGACAATATATTTTCTTTCATCTGATCTCCTTGCTTTGTTGATACTTTTAGACAGGTTCCGGTATTCTACCGAATCTCGTCCTCCGTTTTTTACCAACTCTGCTCTGCTTGCGATCAGGTCTAATGTTTCTCTGCTGAGTTTTGATTCTTTTCCTTGGACGGATTTGCATTTGGATTTCATGAAACCCATTATTGTATCGACGATTTTGGTATTCAATTCGTCCAATGTTTCACATTGATTGTAGACGTTATCTAATTCGACAGTCATTTTCGTAGCAAATTCTTCATTTTGTGTGTAAAGCCGTTGTACGTCAATCCTTTCACTTTTCTGAACTATTTGTGATCTTTGAAATCTGGTATTTAACGTGACTCTTGCACGAACCATTCGGTGATCACTACCGGTTGAAAAATTGTTTAGGACCGTAACGTTCTTAACGGTTGACTTACAGCCAGCTATGATGTAATCGATCTCATTTTTCGTTACACCATCTGCACTAGCCCAAGTCCATTTCCGTTGAGGCTTTCCTGCAAAAAATGAATTCATTGCGTACAAATTGTGTTGCTGTAAGAAGTTGAGTAAAGTATTTCCACGCTCATTTCTTTGGTCGTTGCTAAAACTACCAACAGAAACTTCGGAGTCTTCTTCTCGTTTTCCCAGCTTCGCATTGAAATCACCGATTAGATATTGGTAATGTGAAGGGTTTTCGTCCAGAGCTTTCTCGACATCTTCATAGAATCTTTCTACCTCTTCGTCATCATGGGTGGACGTGGGTGCGTAAACCTGAATTAATTTGACACTGTATCTGTTATTTATCACTCGATCGGATATGCTTTTCGTGTGAATTATGCGATCCGACCACCGCTTGTTTATGAACAATCCGACACCGTGCATCAGCATCTGACTGTCACTTCCTCGGTAGAAGAATGTATGCCCTGATTGTAATTTCAGGCATTCCTCTCCAGGTTATCTCTCTTCGCTCACTCCCACAACATCCCATTTTATCTTTTCTAGCTCTTCTTCCATTTCTTGCATTTTTTGTCTTGACGACAATGTTCTGGCATTATATGTGGCAATGTATAATTCGTTATGGCTTCGTTTGAAGGTTTTTAGCATTAAAACACCACGCTTGCTACTGCGGGTTGGTGAGTATGAAAGCTTTACCAGCTCGACTTAGTGAAAAATGATGTCAACATATTACCCGATTTTCCGGTTATCAAACGTTTTTCTTTGTAATTTGTCTCCCGCGAGGTTTATCGCTTGCAATTTAATACCCGAATTCTTTTGAAAACAGTCCTACCAAACGTGCCCATAGAAGGCAAAACTATTTTTATTAAAAATCCTCAATCCTCAACAGCGGAAGCTGATCGAAAACAGGAAACATGCACTTTTCTTATAGAGGTATCTCCAGATACATGTCATTGGAAAGGTAATTGTGAACAGAAAGTTACTTAAAACAGTTTTTTTGTTGATGTTCGCTGATATCGCAAACGTAAGTCAGCAGCTGTTACTGGCACAGTTTTTTGATATTTTTTGATAAAATTTTGACAATGCCAGGAAATATTCGAGTAGATTAACTGAGTCTCCGATTTATACTTCAAACTTTGAAGTTCAAAGGGACATTCATCATGTCACAACCCATGCATGTTTGGTGTCATTGGAAAGCTAAGTAGCAACAGCCTTTGATGTTTTTATTATTTTTTGTATGCATAGTAACCATCAGATGTTCACTGGTGTAGTCAAATTTTAAGCATTTTTCCAGCCGTTCATATCTCAGTTCAAATAAAGTTTAAACGAAATAAGACCTCATTTGCCCCGAAAGTGCGTGCAATTACCTTTGTAATGCCACTTCACACGACCTTGTACGTGTCATGTATATGGAGATACCTCCACAAGAAAAAGGAATGTTTTCAGTATTCGATCAGTTATACCACTGGATAAGAGTTGAGTACTTTAAAAAAATATAGTTGTGGCTTCTATGTATTATTACCTATCTAGGCACATATAAATGCGTCCGATTTCAATAGGACCGTTTTTAAACGAATTCCATTTATACGGAAAAAAAATGACGTTAATCGATAATAACTGAGCAAGAACACTGTATCAAAACCGAGATCTAAACCTCACTTTGATTGGTGTACATTTTGCTTGTGTACTTTAGTTTTACTTTCTCAGCGCCCCTAATTTTCCCAGCGCCCGGGCCCGACCCGCTTGGCCCGCCTTATAATCCGGCTCTGGTCACATCATTTTTCCTATCTTTCGATTTCAAGTTAAGCTTCCACCACATTGCCGCCTTTAGCTTTTGGCACCATTGATTCGGTCATAAATATGGCATTAGGTCGTAAACGATCTTTTTAACGTTGCAGTTTGACAAAGGACTATTCGCACATACGTACCTCTCGACGAAACAAGCTACGAGAAAGGTTCGCCCTCTAACATCAACGGCTCAGGTGAAAACAGAAAAAACAGGTCAGAAAAAGAATGATGTGTCATTTAACTCACCAAAACCATCAACCTGAGGCACACGTTCACATTCAATGTACATAAATTTCGGCCAATCTGAACTTTAGAGCCTATACCTATACCTATACCTTGGCTAGCCCCATGATTTACAGTCAAGGAAAATAAAAATGTTCTTATCATGTGCAGTAATTAAAAAAGAGATATTGAAGTTTAATATAGGATCTGATTGATTATATGTATGAAGTGATTTAGGCATCCCATAAATGGACAAGTTTAACTGAGTCATATAGAGCTATTTTAAGCAATATAATACATCTTCTTCTTCTTCTTCTTTTTCAGCCTGTTTCTATCCACTGCTGGATGTAGGCCTCTCCAACTTCTTTCCATTTCGTACGATCCATTGCCATTTGCTGCCAGTTTGTACCTGCAATATTCTTAATTCCGTTTGTCCATCTCTCTGGTGGTCTACCTATAGCTCGTCTTTTATATGGTCGCCAGTTCATGATCTTTTTGGTCCAACGTTCGTCTGTCCTTCTTGCAATATGTCCCGCCCAGCTCCATTTCAGAGATGCTATTCTTTCCATGACATCAACGACCCTGGTTTGTTGTCGAATCCATTGATTCGTCATTCTGTCTCTGAGTGTTATTCCGAGCATACTCCGTTCCATGGCTCTTTGTGTCACTCTCAATTTATCTTCGGATGCTTTTGTTAAAGTTAACGTTTCCGCTCCATAAGTGAGCACTGGAAGGACACAAGTGTCGAAAACTTTGCGTTTCAGACTATTATTCATTTTGCTTTTGAAAATTAGTCTGAGTTTTCCGAACGCTGCCCATGCAAGACCAATCCTACGTCTTATTTCTGCAGTTTGGTTGTCCAGACCTAACTTCAGTTTATGTCCTAGATATACATAGCTGTCGACTCGTTCAATGACAGTGTCACCAATTTTGATTTCTCTATCGTCCCCGATGTTGGTCATGACTTTTGTTTTCGATAAGTTCATCTTGAGGCCAACTTTGCTCGCCTCTTCACTTAACTGTTGTAGCATAAGCTGAGCCTGACCTAGATTCGCTGCTATCGGTACAATGTCATCAGCGAAGCGGAGATTGCTCAGGTACTCTCCATTTATCTTTATTCCCATTTTACTCCAGTTTAACTTCCTAAAAATACTCTGCAGAATCGCCGTGAATAATTTCGGTGAAATGGTGTCACCCTGCCTTACACCTCGGCCAATTCTGAATTTCTCCGTGCTCTTATGAAGTTTTATACATGAAGTAGCATTTTTGTACACATATCGAATTGTGTTGGAGTACCTTGAGTCTACTCTACATTCGTCTAATGCGTCCAATATCGACCATGTTTCCACTGAATCGAAAGCTTTTTCGAAGTCTATGAATAGCAAGACTATGTCGATGTTGTATTCACGACACTTCTCAATAAGCGTTCTCATCACCTGCAAATGGTCGTTTGTGCTGAAACCAGATCTGAAAGCAGCTTGTTCAACAGGTTGGTAGAAGTCGAACTTGTTAGTGTTCCTCTTCGTAATGATTTTCATAAACAACTTGTAGAGTGTTGACAATAGGCTTATGGGTCGGTAATTTTCCAGCTTTGTTATGTCTCCTTTTTTATGCAGCAATGTAATTACCGCATTTTCCCAGGCTTCTGGTACTTCTTCCCATTGGAGACATCGATTAAACAAAGCCGTGATTGCCTTTAATAATGAGTCTCCACCTAGTTTAATGGCTTCCACTGGAACACCATCTTCTCCGGGAGACTTTTTGTTTTTCATCTCGGCTACTGCAGCTTTGACTTCATCAACAGTTATGTCGGGCATATCCTCCGATCCCACGTTTCATATTATTGGTCTATCTTCGGTTTCTTCCGTTGGGCTCTGTCTTGCTGAAGAAAACAAATTCTCATAAAATTCTGTTGCAATGTTTAATATCGCATTTCGATCCGTTTGGATCGTTCCTGTTTTGTCTCGTAATTTGAAGATTTCGTTTTTGGCGTTTGTCATTTTTCTCCGTAGGACTTTCATATTGCAGTTAGCTTCAATTATGTTTTGAGCCAATTGGACATTATATTTTCTTTCATCTGATCTCCTTGCTCTGTTGATACTTTTAGACAGGTTCCGGTATTCCACCGAATCTCGTCCTCCGTTTTTTACCAACTCTGCTCTGCTTGCGATCAGGTCTAATGTTTCTCTGCTGAGTTTTGATTCTTTCCCTTGGACGGATTTGCATTTGGATTTCATGAAACCCATTATTGTATCGACGATTTTGGTATTCAATTCGTCCAATGTTTCACATTGATTGTTGACGTTATCTAATTCGGCAGTCATTTTCGTAGCAAATTCTTCATTTTGTGTGTAAAGCCGTTGTACGTCAATCCTTTCACTTTTCTGAACTAGTTGTGATCTTTGAAATCTGGTATTTAACGTGACTCTTGCACGAACCATTCGGTGATCACTACCGGTTGAAAAATTGTTTAGGACCGTAACGTTCTTAACGGTTGACTTACAGCCAGTTATGATGTAATCGATCTCATTTTTCGTTACACCATCTGCACTAGCCCAAGTCCATTTCCGTTGAGGCTTTCCTGCAAAAAATGAATTCATTGCATACAAATTGTGTTGCTGTAAGAAGTTGAGTAAAGTATTTCCACGCTCATTTCTTTGGTCGTTGCTAAAACTACCAACAGAAACTTCGGAGTCTTCTTCTCGTTTTCCCAGCTTCGCATTGAAATCACCGATTAGATATTGGTAATGTGAAGGGTTTTCGTCCAGAGCTTTCTCGACATCTTCATAGAATCTTTCTACTTCTTCGTCATCATGAGTGGACGTGGGTGCGTAAACCTGAATTAATTTGACACTGTATCTGTTATTTATCTTCAGGCTTACGTATATCACTCGATCGGATATGCTTTTCGTGTGAATTATGCGATCCGACCACCGCTTGTTTATGAACAATCCGACACCGTGCATCAGCATCTGACTGTCACTTCCTCGGTAGAAGAATGTATGCCCTGATTGTAATTTCAGGCATTCCTCTCCAGGTTTTCTCACTTCGCTCACTCCCACAACATCCCATTTTATCTTTTCTAGCTCTTCTTCCATTTCTTGCATTTTTTGTCTTGACGACAATGTTCTGGCATTATATGTGGCAATGTATAATTCGTTATGGCTTCGTTTGAAGGTTTTTAGCATTAAAACACCACGCTTGCTACTGCGGGTTGGTGAGTATGAAAGCTTTACTTTGCTCGCCCCCGGTAATCCTCGAGCTCTGACCCGCACATTTCTGCACGTTCCGGGACCACCGTGCCTATCAAAGTGCACAGTGCCCGACGGGGTAGTGTTACTCTTTTTGAACATTCTTTTCCATAAAGCTTTGCCCATTCTTTTGAACCTATCTGAGCAAAAGGTTATTCGTCCTTTAAAAGCTTAACCTAGTAGCTAATAAGAATTCTGGGATCGTTCTATCCTTTGGCTTCCTGATCGTGTTGTTCCACCTCAACGTTGGTCCCTTAACCCCAATTCTTTCGGCTTCCAGCTCACGATTCATTCAACCTTAAGATTGATCTATCTAATCCTATCTTATTTACTGCTACGTCCTCGTTAAACTTCATTCCCTCCACTCTTTTTCAAACTGGCTTGGGACAGTCTTTGGCGGTGTTATATAATACATATTTATCTGTAAAATGTTTACTTATAACACAATGCAGCGGTTAAAAAAATGTTTGTATAGACATTTTCTAACATGATAACAAAAAAAAAAGAAATGGGCAGCAGAGACGAAAATAAAGTGAGTCGAAGATGATAAGTTTGATATTCCAGGCTTTTAGAAAGGTTTAGTACGGCTCGGCGTCAGCTTATGGTGTTTAAATTATTTCGCAAGTAGAGTTACGGGTATGCCACGAAGTGGCCTTGCTTGTTTGTGATGTTACGGAAGTTTAACAACGGAAAATAAAATGAAATTGATTAAAAATATATTGAAAAAATTGTCAGTCAAGGGACCTGACCCACCCAAAAGGTGGGGCCTAGCTCAATAAAAATGGTAAACAAACGTACGATCTGTTGTTGCGGGGCTTCATTATGGACAAGAGTTAATGCTTGGTTTCAAATTGTAAGTTAAATGGAGCTTCTTAACACCACATACCATTTAAACATTCATTTATTTGCTTTAAAGTAACATTAGCCAGACTTCATAGCTTATTTTTTTCGTTTTTATAGTCGGACCATTATTCATCAAGTAATTTCTTCATTTCTGTAGGTAGGAAAGTCATTGCTGCTACTTTTAGTTATAATTGCAATAGCAGGTGTTGCTAATTTAGATCCCAGCCCGGATAATATTGAAAACAGTGAGGTGTTTTCTTCGTATAATGTCAATTCACAATTAACATTATCTTCAAGATCAGACCAAATGACATAGTCAAAGCCCTTGTGTCAGAAAAAATTGTTGTTCCACAACTTTTCATTACCAATAGATTGTGTATTTCAGCACTATTTCACAGCACTCTTGGAGCGCATACAATAATTCTATTTCATTCACTGACGTTTTAATTCGAAAAGTGTTGACGAGATTTTCCGTTCTACGCTTGAGGCGATTACGAATGTTAGGCTGTCAGATTTTGCTTGGGATCAAGCTTCTCTTCCTTTAGTTTTTGGTGGTTTGGGGATTCGGAAGGTTGAAGACTTGGCAGTGCCCTGCCTATCTGTCATCTGTGTATTCATCATCTGATTTGTCGAATGAAATTTTGAGTAGATTGCGAATAATTGATGATGCCATTTCGAGCATAGTAGATACCATTCCTAACGATTATATTCCAGATAATGATGAAATGAGAAAGGTGCAACGAAACTGGGACCTACCGGTGATTAGGAGCAGTTTTAGCGAGATATTAGATTCTAATGAACCTGTTACTCGTGCTAGACTACTTGCGTCATCTACCAAAGAATCTTCAAAGTGGCTGCAGGTTGTCCCATCGAGTCAACTAGGTTTACTATTAGATAACAATGCAGCGAGAATTGCTGTTGGTCTTCGTTTAGGATCCCAGTTGTGTGAAGAGTACAAGTGTAATTGTGGTAATGTGGTTAAGAAGGACGGTTTGCATGGTTTATCGTGCAAATTAAAGATAGGGATTATTGCTAAACAAGATTCTGTCAATAATGTTTTTGGTCATGCATTTTCCTCTGCAGGATTTCCCAATATTTAGCAACCACCTGGTATTTCTAGAGACGACGGTAAAAGACCTGATGGTATGACAGTAGTTCCATGGAGTCATGGAAAATCACTTTTATGGGATGTAACAATTCGTGATATTTTGGCTCCTTCATACATCAGTGAATCCTCTAAGAAAGCAGGGTCTATTGCAGATAAAGCGGAGAGATTTAAGCATAATCATTAAACTAATTATTTACTCCCCTTGCCTTTGAATCATTAGGTTGCATGGGTCCAGAAACAAAGAAATTTATTGACAAATTGGGATCATTAATGAAGAGAGCATCAGGGGAGCCACGTTCCAAAGATTATCTGTTGCAGAAAATTTCTATTGCTATACAAAGAGGCAATGCGGCATGTATTCTTGGAACTTTAGGAAGTAACAGAGCGGATGATTTTTATTAATTGTAATATTTGTTGATTGAAAAGATCGTTTTTTTACTGACTGCGCCGTATGCGAGCAGTCTTTTTTTTCGCTTTGAATAGATAAAATAAAACGTTTGCCAAGTGGTGAGATTCGTTGATTTGTTAGTTTGACACGAGCTAATTTTACTGATTTTGCAGTCTGGTCTAGGTTAGTTATTCTAATCCGAAAGTACGTTCCAACGCGGTTCTTGTGATCCTAGTTTACACAGCAAAGTAAGATTTGATCAATAAGTTTTAAGAATTCTAGATTATTTACGTTTTACTGATCTAATTTAGGTAAATAAAAGCCTTCACCACATTTGAATACAAGACAAATGGTTTCAATTATGGCGATGCTGAATAGTTGAATAGCTGAATATTGTAAACAGGCGCAAAATACGGTTGCACGACGTTGCAATAATCTTTTATTTACTTTGTGGCATATCAGCATGACGAACAGCAAGAAAAAATCGAGAAAGAAGGGGAAAAAGACGGTTCTAGCCACAGCTGATCAAAGGCAAATTCCGAAAATTCACCCGGCGATAATTTGCAAACATCAAGCGACCAGAATGCCACGTATGAAACGATAAACACAAGAAATGGAACTACGAATGCAACGAATGGTAGGACACACGGCGTAGATAGCATACGGAACGTCACGAAGACGTCAGATGACAGCTCAACCTGTAAAGTTTCCTCAAACAATAAAACGGGTGACTGGCTCGTGCAGTGCGACGATTGTGATCAAAATTACCATTTCGATTGCGCCAAGTTCATCCCAGGCGGTGATGATGATCCATGGAGCTGCGCCGAATACGTCCAGAAAGTCTTATCATCAACCGCACACAAACAAGATGCAAGTCAAGCCGACCGAGATTTGAACAGCAAAACATCATCTGAGTCGAAACGATTATCCGATATTTACAAGACAAGAATACGTCGCTGAAAGTGAAAAACTTCGCCGTGAATTCATGCAGCGTATAGAAGGTCTGGCGTCATCCTATCATCAACGAAGAGTAAGCCAATCGCTACCAGAGTTAAAGGCTGGTCTATTAAGACAAACACAAAATGTCAATGGTACCGCAGTACCAAAAAATAGAACATCCATCAAGAATACCGATGTGGTACCGGATGCAAGCAAGTCAGCCGAAAAGGAGCCTGAACGTCAAGAAAATACGTTAGCCGATCAAAGTACCAAAAGACAGCGAGATGACGTATCCATCCGAACTAGCACGTCATGCAAATCACAAAAGTCAAATGTATGATCGGTTTTGTCCAAAGCCTCAAAAACTTCAAGCCAGCGACAGGCGGAGTACGAACTCGAGAAGAAGATCGACGAAGAGGGGTTATCACTAGAACGGAAGGCACTTGAATTAAAGGAAATGCGTGAGAAGAAATTATTGGAGGCAAAGTATCGAGCCATGGAGGACATTCTCAGGACATTCTCAGATGCAAATTTCTGATTCAACAAATTTGAATTGATACTGTCAGGTCGGGTCATACTTAATAAAAAAAAGGCGTTTTTAAAAGAAATTATCCGACATTCATTGTAGTGGAGTGTGTTTTTTATTATCATTATTTCCGCGTTTTCCATGTTTTATCCCAACAAAATTTGTCTTCTTTCGGATCGATCGATCGATCAGTAACAAATTGCTGGGAAAACAATGAATTCAGGAAGTTCTTAACATTCTTGAATGGCACTCATAGTGCTTAGGTTTTAACCAAAATGTGTTTAAAATCGAGTTACGCGTTGTATTCAGGATCGTGAAAAAAAGGTTTCTTATTTTGGCTGAAATATAGTAAAATAACGAATTTCGGTGAGTATATTGCCAATTCGGTACTATTGTATGGATTTGGTTATAATTGAATATTGAACAATCGGTACACGTAAATGCTGCGGCAAATAATTTAAGTCTTACTATTCGTGTAGTTGTTCTTCTTCCCGCAACTCCCCGCAAAGAGCCTCAATTTATCTATTCCGGTAGATGATCATGAAGTCAAACGCCTCAAACAGTTAAGAGACCGGCAAAATGGTATGCAATACGACGAACCGCCCACAATTCGTCAAAATGTTTATCGAAAAAATGGGCAGAATGTAGAGCCAGCCTCGAGAGCCAACAGTTACGCCCAAAGTATTGTGTCACAACATCAAGACGAACAATTTGACAATCGATCGTTGGATAACAACTCTCGAATCAACCATAATTTCGATGAACAAAAGGAGAAAAGGAGAAACCAAGAAGAGAATTTTCATCGCGACGTCGAAAATAAGAAATTTTCAACTAGTCGAAGCAAGGCATCAAGTGAACATCATGGAAAGGATGGAAATCGCAACGGTAAATACCCATTTTATGAAAATCCTGAGACGAATCCGAGCAGTGACAACCATAACCGAATTTTCAACATTCCCAGCAGACATTTGCCAAATTTACAATCGCCAGCACGTAATGATGTAAGCGGAAAGCCACAAATTCCTGTGAAACTATCACCGAACCAAATAGCATCAAGACACACGATCGGTAAAGACGGATTACCATATTTCTACGGCCACCCAAAAGATTGGATCCAATTCATCAAAACGTACGAAGACACAACCGAGCTGGTTTCACAAATAGTGAAAATTTGAGTAGACTGAGACTAAAGGCAAAGCACGGGAATTAGTCGAAAGCCAATTGTTCATGCCAGAATGTGTCGATCAGACAATTGCTACGCTTCGAGGATCGGCAAACCAGAATTAATAGCACAGGCCACGCTGGAGAAAATCAGAACAGTACCGCTTATAAAGCCAGATTAGCTCGAAGCTTTAGCCGATTTTGGATACAAAGTCAACAACGCATGCAATGTGATCGAATCGATGGGAATGCAATTCTACTTATACGATCCGGATCTGGTTCGAGATATTGTGGCCAAGTTACCGAGCCAAACCAAAATGGATTGGGCAAAGCACGCAAAGAGACTCCAAACGTCAGAAGTGCACGTAAATTTCAGAATGATTGCAGATTGGCTACACAATTTAGCGGAAACGCTAAATATGGTTACGTCTTTGGATTTGGACTCAATGCAAAGTGAACAAAACGCACAAAAAAAGTCAGAAGGCAAATCAGGATTAGTTAATTTCCATGAAAAGCCTGACACAACAAGCCAAACCAGCAAGAAATGTCCATCGTGCTCAAACGATTGCAAGTACGTCGGCGAATGTTCCAAGTTCAAAGGACTCACTGTCAACGATAGATGGATAGGGGCCATTCACAAATTACGCACGCTCTTAAGGGGGGAGGGGGTGTTTGACCAAGGTGTACGCTTCATACATTTTTGGAATTTTTTCCATACATTTTCGCGTGCAAGGGGAGGGGGGGTCTGAAATTTCGAATTTGGTGCGTGCGTAATTTGTGAATGGCCCCATACTGGTTAAACAGCTGAAGTTATGCAAAAGATGTCTTCGTGGCCACGGGAAAATTTGTACGAACACGAATTTCCGAACTTGTGGAATTCCAGGATGTGAGTTAAAGCACAATACGCTGTTGCACAACGAAGAACGGCATTCAAAATTCAATTCAAACAAACCGAATACCAAGAAATCGAAAGAGCCAAGAGTGGGTAAGTTTACTGATGACACTACAACCGGCAAAGATACATCATCAATTGGAAACCGTTCCAATCCAAAGCCGAACAATGTGCATCAAGTTGGAGGTGACGAAGAATTATTCAGAATTCTGCCAGTCAGATTATTCCACAATGGAGCCTCGATAGAGACATTTGCCTTCCTAGATGAAGGATGCAATGGAGGTAATGAATGTGTAATGTCGTTATTGTCGTTGACATCGTACGTGTTCTGTTTTTGCTCCCGATTTTTGATAGTTTTTGATAGTTGAATTTGCATTTTGTGTCTTGATTTGTCTGGTTGGTGGTGAGACTTGTCGTCTGCTTGCTGTGGATCATCATTTGTGGCAAAATACGAACTATTTATCGACAAAATTCAATATTTTTTTTTGTTCAACAGAGACGGACAATAAAGAACGATAAAGACAATATATTGTGTGCCGATTGCAAATCGAATTTCTATTACGTTCAAGTGTGTGTAAAGTGAGACCGTAAAATTGGTTGTACAATGGCCGCTAAATGCTTCTCTTGTAACATTGGAATAATGAACAACGAATTTATCAGCTGTGCTGGTGTTATGTGGCGAGATTTTTCATATGAAATGTGTCGCTATGAGTAGAGCAACACTGAACGCAATAAAAAATTGTCCAAATATTCACTGGTATTGTAATGATTGCAATGATGGAAACCGGCACCTGTCTGCTGGCATAAAAAGTATCGACGACTCAATAGCTCGATTGTCTACATCGTTGTCTGGTGACTTGCTAAAATTTCTGGACGGCCTGAATGATAGATAGATAGATAGATAGATTCATTTATTCATAATCATGCGAAGGCCGAGCCTTATACAAAGTTAATTGCGCACAATAAGCATATAAATAACACGACAGTAAACATAAAATTCATTTAAAAAAAAAACAGGAAAAATGAGGGTTTAGTTCATCGCCAATCAAATTATGAGTAAAGTACAAAAACGAAGATAAAATAATTACAACAGCTAGTGGGGAAAAATATACTATATTATAACGACGGGATGTTTGTCTGTTTGTCCGCTATTTACCGTCAAAACAAAAGTTCAGAGCAAAAAAAAAAAAAAAAAAAAAACACTTTTTGATATGTTGTAGGGAATGGTCTGAAACGTGGAGAAAACGTGGTCCGGTGAAAAGTCTGTTCGGAGATAGTGAAGTTATGACTGTGGGGAGGTGGAAAATGGGAGAATCGGAATAACTCGGTTATTTTGAGAGATGGAGCGTCGGGTGGGGAACAAGAAATGTTCAATTTATTGCGGTGAACAAAGTTGCAGAAGAAAGTTTTTTTCTAACTTTTCATCGGGAGGTGGTAGAGTGGATTTTATGGGTTTTTTTGAGGGTCTGGAAAATGTTTTAAATTGTGGAGCGACTGTTTTGGCAGGTGGTGAGGCGTGAGCGGGCTCAAATGAAAGGTATCCTACGAATCGAGGAAAAAAAAATTTAGGAAATTCGGATCAATTTCGAGCGAGTGACAGCTCTCCAAGTGGGCCATTTTTGAGCTACTCAAACGTACAGTGATCGGTGATGATTTTGAGTTTTTCTTTGGGTGAAATGGATTTGTTTTTGGGGAAAGTTGAATGAGTTGTAGAGGTGAGTGGTGTGGTTGAATAGAAGTGACCACGGTGTACGCTTTTATGTGTGAGTGACCACCCCCTCGATTTTTGTATCTTTGGCTGTGAAGCAGATGGAGAGTTCGTTTCTTCGGCAAAGTTGGTCGGTATTGAAAGAGTGGTTGTATGGAAGTGACCACAGTGTACGCTTTTGTGTGTGAGTGACCACCCCCTCGATTTTTGTAATTTTTTATGTAAAGCAGACGGAAAGTTGGTTTCTTCGGCAAAGTTATTGGTTATCGAAAGAGTTGTCGTCTGAAAGTGACCACAGTGTCCGCTTTTGTGTGTGAGTGACCACCCCCTCGATTTTTGTAACTTTTTATGTGAAGCAGATGGAAAGTTGGTTTCTTCGGCAAAGTTGTTGGGTATTGAAAGAGTGGTTCTATGGAAGTGACCACAGTGTACGCTTTTAGGTAATAGTGACCACCCCCTCGATTTTTGTAACTTTTTATGTGAAGCAGATAAAGAGTTCGTTTCTTCGGCAAAGTTGTTGGGTATTGAAAGAGTGGTTGTATGGAAGTGACCACAGTGTACACTTTTGTGTGTGAGTGACCACCCCCTCGATTTTTGTAACTTTTTGTGTGAAGCAGATGGAAAGTTGGTTTCTTCGGCAAAGTTGTTGGTTATCGAAAGAGTTGTCGTTTGAAAGTGACCACAGTGTACGCTTTTGTGTGTGAGTGACCACCCCCTCGATTTTTGTAACTTTTTATGTGAAGCAGATGGAAAGTTGGTTTCTTCGGCAAAGTTGTTGGTTATCGAAAGAGTTGTCGTTTGAAAGTGACCACAGTGTACGCTTTTGTGTGTGAGTGACCACCCCCTCGATTTTTGTAACTTTTTATGTGAAGCAGATGGAAAGTTGGTTTCTTCGGCAAAGTTGTTGGTTATTGAAAGAGTGGTTGTGTGGAAGTGACCACAGCGTCCGCTTTTGTGTGTGAGTGACCACCCTTCTCGATTTTTGTAACTTTTTATGTGAAGCAGATGGAAAGTTGGTTTCTTCGACAAAGTTGTTGGTTATCGAAAGAGTTGTCGTTTGAAAGTGACCACAGTGTACGCTTTTGTGTGTGAGTGACCACCCCCTCGATTTTTGTAACTTTTTATGTGAAGCAGATGGAAAGTTGGTTTCTTCGGCAAAGTTGTTGGTTATTGAAAGAGTGGTTGTGTGGAAGTGACCACAGCGTCCGCTTTTGTGTGTGAGTGACCACCCCCTCGATTTTTGTAACTTTTTATGTGAAGCAGATGGAAAGTTGGTTTCTTCGGCAAAGTTGTTGGTTATCGAAAGAGTTGTCGTTTGAAAGTGACCACAGTGTACGCTTTTGTGTGTGAGTGACCACCCCCTCGATTTTTGTAACTTTTTATGTGAAGCAGATGGAAAGTTGGTTTCTTCGACAAAGTTGTTGTTAATTGAGAGAGTGTTTGTGCAGAAGTGACCACAGTGTCAGCTTTTGTGTGTGAGTGACCACCCCCTCGATGTTTGTAATTTTTTGTGTGAAGCTGATGGAGAGTTGGTTTCTTCGACAAAGTTGTTCGGTATTGATGATTTTCTGTAAAGTGTGACACGGGAAGAGGTGTTTTTTCGAAAAGGTGTATTAATGGTGATTGCGGGGGTCCAGGGGGCGGCAGCCCCCTGGCATGAAAAATAAATAATAAAAAGACGATATTAGGCGTTACAAAAGAAGAAGGTGTTGTTGCGGTCTAACTTAACTGAAAAAATGTGGGAGTGTCACACGGGATGAGGTATTTTGCATGAAAAGATGTATTATAGGTGATTGCGGGGGTCCAGGGGGCGGCAGCCCCCTGGCATGAATAATAAATAATGAAAAGACGATATTAGGCATTACAAAAGAAGAAGGTGTTGTTTGGGGCTAACTTTTCATAAGAATGTTTGAGCGGAGCGAAGCTCCGCTCAAACCATTCGAATGCAGAGGGGTCGAAGACCCCGATCGTTGTAAATGTGGGGGTGCCCTTATGGACACGGGATACACCTAGTAAGAATATAAACAGCAATTAAACCGATCTCACTTGAAGTTCATTAAACACAGCCGAAATCAACGGGCATAATCAAAGTAGCGTCTGCGAAACACGTCAAACGAGCTAGAACATCTTATATCAACAGGCAGCATATTCCAATCCACTAATCCTTTCCCAAACAGTGTGTTTCTCAGCATATTATTGCACCTAGGAATTTCCGCTTGTTTCATTCTTGACGAGTAATTTATGTTCACAAGCTCCTTCAGGTAGCTTGGTGAATTCGAGTAGATCAACTTGTACAGGAATGCCATATTTCTGAGCTTGTAGAAGTCACACAGTGTAAATCCAATAAAGCGAATAGCATAAGCGTCGACATTCGTTCGCCTGCTAAGTCCATATACGTATCTAACTACCGCATTAAAAGCACTATTCAACAGTTTTTTGTCACCAAATTCCAGGCCATGTGCAAAAACTGTACTGCAATAGTCGAAATGTGGCATCAACAGGGTTTTGGCTAACATTTCTCTCGTTCTGAGCGGTGTTGATTGTGCAAGCGGCCAAGCCTCCTTAGGCCAGCAAATACTTTGCTATGTATCTGCTCTGCATGATCATTCCATTTAAACTTATTGTTGATTAAAACGCCCAGGTTCTTAACCTTGTTGTAAAATGGTATAGAAACACAGTTCAGACGAATGAGTGGACTAAAATCAGTTAAACCGGCCGAGATGACAATTCCTTGAGATTTCTTAGCATTTAGTTCCAGCTTGTTAACAGCAGCCCACCTACTGACCTCGTTAATATCACAGTTCATCTCATTTATACCGCTCGCCAAATCCACATTAGCAAAAACCTTGTATAATTGCACATCGTCCGCAAACAGGTGAGTTAGCATAGATCTAATCGGTGCCGGCATGTCATTTATGAACAGCAGGAAAAGGACCGGACCCAAAACAGATCCTTGCGGCAGACCTCTAGTAACTAGAAGGAAGCCTGACAGTACTCCGTCAATGCAAAACGTGTCCGAAGATAGTCCAAGTCCAAAATTTAGAACCCGCCTCCTGTAGGAGAAGGGACCCGCCTCTTTTCAATGAAAGTTCATCCCGTTAACGTTAAAGGTGTGTCTTACTAAAATTAAATAGGCGTGTCTTTAGAACAGGCAGTCCATTTTAATAAAATAAAATATTTCTTATCAATTCTGGACTGTCCAACTTTTTTCGCGACTCTTATTTCTGGACAGTCCAATTTATTTCTTACGAATCAATTCTGGACTGTCCAACTTTTTCCTCGACTCTTATTTCTGGACAGTCCAATTTATTTCTTACGAACCAATTCTGGACTGTCCAACTTTTTCTTCGACTCTTATTTCTGGACAGTCCAATTTATTTCTTACGAATCAATTCTGGACCGTCCAACTTTTTCCTCGACTCTTATTTTTGGACAGTCCAATTTATTTCTTACGAATCAATTCTGGACTGTCCAACTTTTTTCGCGACTCTTATTTCTGGACAGTCCAATTTATTTCTTACGAATCAATTCTGGACTGTCCAACTTTTTCCTCGACTCTTATTTCTGGACAGTCCAATTTATTTCTTACGAACCAATTCTGGACTGTCCAACTTTTTCTTCGACTCTTATTTCTGGACAGTCCAATTTATTTCTTACGAATCAATTCTGGACTGTCCAACTTTTTTCGCGACTCTTATTTCTGGACAGTCCAATTTATTTCTTACGAATCAATTCTGGACTGTCCAACTTTTTCCTCGACTCTTATTTCTGGACAGTCCAATTTATTTCTTACGAACCAATTCTGGACTGTCCAACTTTTTCTTCGACTCTTATTTCTGGACAGTCCAATTTATTTCTTACGAATCAATTCTGGACTGTCCAACTTTTTTCGCGACTCTTATTTCTGGACAGTCCAATTTATTTCTTACGAATCAATTCTGGACCGTCCAACTTTTTCCTCGACTCTTATTTTTGGACAGTCCAATTTATTTCTTACGAATCAATTCTGGACTGTCCAACTTTTTTCGCGACTCTTATTTCTGGACAGTCCAATTTATTTCTTACGAATCAATTCTGGACCGTCCAACTTTTTCCTCGACTCTTATTTTTGGACAGTCCAATTTATTTCTTACGAATCAATTCTGGACTGTCCAACTTTTTCCTCGACTCTTATTTTTGGACTGTCCAATTTATTTCTTACGAATCAATTCTGGACTGTCCAACTTTTTCCTCGACTCTTATTTCTGGACAGTCCAATTTATTTCTTACGAATCAATTCTGGACTGTCCAACTTTTTCCTCGACTCTTATTTTTGGACAGTTCAATTTATTTCTTACGAATCAATTCTGGACTGTCCAACTTTTTCCTCGACTCTTATTTTTGGACAGTCCAATTTATTTCTTACGAATCAATTCTGGACTGTCCAACTTTTTCCTCGACTCTTATTTTTGGACTGTCCAATTTATTTCTTACGAATCAATTCTGGACTGTCCAACTTTTTCCTCGACTCTTATTTTTGGACTGTCCAATTTATTTCTTACGAATCAATTCTGGACTGTCCAACTTTTTTCGCGACTCTTATTTCTGGACAGTCCAATTTATTTCTTACGAATCAATTCTGGACTGTCCAACTTTTTCCTCGACTCTTATTTTTGGACTGTCCAATTTATTTCTTACGAATCAATTCTGGACTGTCCAACTTTTTTCGCGACTCTTATTTCTGGACAGTCCAATTTATTTCTTACGAATCAATTCTGGACTGTCCAACTTTTTCCTCGACTCTTATTTTTGGACTGTCCAATTTATTTCTTACGAATCAATTCTGGACTGTCCAACTTTTTCCTCGACTCTTATTTTTGGACTGTCCAATTTATTTCTTACGAATCAATTCTGGACTGTCCAACTTTTTCCTCGACTCTTATTTTTGGACAGTCCAATTTATTTCTTACGAATCAATTCTGGACTGTCCAACTTTTTTCGCGACTCTTATTTCTGGACAGTCCAATTTATTTCTTACGAATCAATTCTGGACCGTCCAACTTTTTCCTCGACTCTTATTTTTGGACAGTCCAATTTATTTCTTACGAATCAATTCTGGACTGTCCAACTTTTTCCTCGACTCTTATTTCTGGACAGTCCAATTTATTTCTTACGAATCAATTCTGGACTGTCCAACTTTTTCCTCGACTCTTATTTTTGGACTGTCCAATTTATTTCTTACGAATCAATTCTGGACTGTCCAACTTTTTCCTCGACTCTTATTTCTGGACAGTCCAATTTATTTCTTACGAATCAATTCTGGACTGTCCAACTTTTTTCGCGACTCTTATTTCTGGACAGTCCAATTTATTTCTTACGAATCAATTCTGGACCGTCCAACTTTTTTCGCGACTCTTATTTCTGGACAGTCCAATTTATTTCTTACGAATCAATTCTGGACTGTCCAACTTTTTCCTCGACTCTTATTTTTGGACTGTCCAATTTATTTCTTACGAATCAATTCTGGACTGTCCAACTTTTTTCGCGACTCTTATTTCTGGACAGTCCAATTTATTTCTTACGAATCAATTCTGGACTGTCCAACTTTTTCCTCGACTCTTATTTCTGGACAGTCCAATTTATTTCTTACGAATCAATTCTGGACTGTCCAATCACAAAAAACAGAAAACACAACTAAAAAACTAAAATTCTTCGACCTCCGCAGCAAAACGAATCGAAAGAAAAAGAAAACATTGAACTAATGTCACTTCTGTTAACCGTTTATTGTCTGTAGATTCTTTAGTCTAGTATAACGCTGTTAACACAGTTCGTGAAAAATATCTGAAATACCGACGATTATTAAAAAAACGGCGCGAAGTTTTAAATGTGCGACTCTGTGTTATGTGATTTATTAATTAGTAATCAGTTGAAGTAAGAATGGTCGGTAATGATTTTGAATATCGATAATTATGAATTATCGACTATCGATAATCGATCATTTTTTCTATCATAATATTAATCAAAATCGATAATTATCAAAACATCGATATTTCGATAAGTCTATAAAAATACTTACAAATGCAGGTCTATCAGGAATTATACTTACATATTTAATACAAATAGAACGCAACAGTGCGCATAGTAATAGTTTTCGTAAATTCGAATAAGAAAAATTCAATAATTGTCAAAATATCGATTTTTGATAATTAATCGACAATTATGGAATGACAATAGTCGATTTTTGATAACGTTCTTATATAAATAGAGCAATTACTCAGTTTATTACTTTTAGTCAATTTGAAAATTGATTCATGACGTAGTAGCGTCGATGCTTTTCACCTCCCAAATACTTAACTTTAATCAAAAAGACGTGCTATTCGAATGTTAAATCATGAAAATACGATGTTTACATAAGGTATACCTAACTTCACATATTGCGATTTTGAAAAAGAGCTCACTGCTTTCTAACATTTAATGTGTAGTACGTCAGTACATGCTTATTTAGACTCGCCATCGAATCGTTCCAAAAATTTCACACTTGCTAGCCAAAACCATAGTTCCCAAATAGTGATGTAACAGACTACAAATACCTCAATTAAGTTAGAAATGTTTATGACGCTTCTTGACAGTCCAAAAATAAGAGTCGCGAAAAAAGTTGGACAGTCCAGAATTGATTCGTAAGAAATAAATTGGACTGTCCAGAAAAAAGAGTCGAAGAAAAAGTTGGACAGTCCAGAATTGGTTCGTAAGAAATAAATTGGGCTGTCCAGAAATAAGAGTCGCGAAAAAAGTTGGACAGTCCAGAATTGGTTCGTAAGAAATAAATTGGACTGTCCAGAAATAAGAGTCGCGAAAAAAGTTGGACAGTCCAGAATTGATTCGTAAGAAATAAATTGGACTGTCCAGAAATAAGAGTCGCGAAAAAAGTTGGACAGTCCAGAATTGATTCGTAAGAAATAAATTGGACAGTCCAAAAATAAGAGTCGAGGAAAAAGTTGGACAGTCCAGAATTGATTCGTAAGAAATAAATTGGACTGTCCAAAAATAAGAGTCGAGGAAAAAGTTGGACGGTCCAGAATTGATTCGTAAGAAATAAATTGGACTGTCCAGAAATAAGAGTCGCGAAAAAAGTTGGACAGTCCAGAATTGATTCGTAAGAAATAAATTGGACAGTCCAAAAATAAGAGTCGAGGAAAAAGTTGGACAGTCCAGAATTGATTCGTAAGAAATAAATTGGACTGTCCAGAAATAAGAGTCGCGAAAAAAGTTGGACGGTCCAGAATTGATTCGTAAGAAATAAATTGGACTGTCCAGAAATAAGAGTCGCGAAAAAAGTTGGACAGTCCAGAATTGATTCGTAAGAAATAAATTGGACTGTCCAGAAATAAGAGTCGAGGAAAAAGTTGGACAGTCCAGAATTGATTCGTAAGAAATAAATTGGACAGTCCAAAAATAAGAGTCGAGGAAAAAGTTGGACAGTCCAGAATTGATTCGTAAGAAATAAATTGGACTGTCCAGAAATAAGAGTCGAAGAAAAAGTTGGACAGTCCAGAATTGGTTCGTAAGAAATAAATTGGACTGTCCAGAAATAAGAGTCGAGGAAAAAGTTGGACAGTCCAGAATTGATTCGTAAGAAATAAATTGGACTGTCCAGAAACAAGAGTCGCGAAAAAAGTTGGACAGTCCAGAATTGATTCGTAAGAAATAAATTGGACTGTCCAGAAATAAGAGTCGCGAAAAAAGTTGGACAGTCCAGAATTGATTCGTAAGAAATAAATTGGACAGTCCAAAAATAAGAGTCGAGGAAAAAGTTGGACAGTCCAGAATTGATTCGTAAGAAATAAATTGGACAGTCCAAAAATAAGAGTCGAGGAAAAAGTTGGACGGTCCAGAATTGATTCGTAAGAAATAAATTGGACTGTCCAGAAATAAGAGTCGAAGAAAAAGTTGGACAGTCCAGAATTGGTTCGTAAGAAATAAATTGGACTGTCCAGAAATAAGAGTCGAGGAAAAAGTTGGACAGTCCAGAATTGATTCGTAAGAAATAAATTGGACTGTCCAGAAATAAGAGTCGCGAAAAAAGTTGGACAGTCCAGAATTGATAAGAAATATTTTATTTAATTAAAATGGACTGCCTGTTCTAAAGACACGCCTATTTAATTTTAGTAAGACACACCTTTAACGTTAACGGGATGAACTTTCATTGAAAAGAGGCGGGTCCCTTCTCCTACAGGAGGCGGGTTCTAAATTTTGGACTTGGACTAAGTTCGGAGATATAATGCAAACAGCTTGTACTCGTCCACTCAAATAGTTCAAAATCAACGCTACAGCAGTTTGGTCGAAGAGGAACTGTGATCGCAGCTTTCCACTGAGCAGTTTATGAACCACTGAATCAAACGCTTTAGTAAAGTCCAGGAGTAGCATAACCGCTGTCATTTTTTTATCCAGTGTTCTTTTTATGTCGTCGGACACTTTCAGCAGGGCTGTAGTCGTACTGTGCAGTGGTCGAAACGCAGACTGCCGATCTGCAATCAATCTGTTTGTCATTAAGTTATCCATCATCTGATTTTTCAGCAGGATTTCAAACACTTTAGAGAAAATAGGTAGGATGCTCAAACCACGGAAGTCGTCCAGCATGAAAGTCTTGCTCTTTTTGTGACTGGGGAGAACCTTAGCTCTTTTCCATTCGCTCGGGCATTTCGAGAGCATGATGCTACTATTTATAACGTGTGTTATGTGTGGAAGAATATCAACGATAATAATCTTAATGAATGCCAACGGAATACCATCCAGACCGATTGCATTGGTTTTAATCGCTCTCACCGCATCGTACACTTCCAGTTCACTCACAGATCGAAAAGCAAAACGTGTCCTATTATTTGACTCATCTTCAGGCGGATGTGGCTGGGGGTATCTGGTATCAGTTTGAGCGAACGATATGTCAATATATGATATGTCGAATGGGTTAATGGAAAACGTACTTGGACGAGTTATCACAGAGGACAATGTCACAAATAGTCATTTAGCTGATCCACCAAATCAAGAGAAGAATGTTGGTACACCCGTTTGTCGCAAGAAGGCCCCTGACCCGAAATTCATTACTGCAGCTGGTCGTTCGTCAAAGAGCATTGTTATCTCAAACATTGGCAAGGACGTTTCCATGGATTGTTTGAAGTCTTATCTGTCCACCAAATGAGGAATCGAGGAAACGAAAATCCATTTGTCGTTGCTCTTGCCAATTGGCAAAAATATACATGACATTCGCTTCCTTCAGTATAAGGTGACAGTCCCGGACGACAATTACAGTTCGATAATGTCGCATGACTTATGGCCTCCAAATGTTCGATTGCGCGACTTTGTTAACAAGGGAACGAAATACACTGGAGTGTCGATGGACAATTTCTTTGTTAAAGTGAACTAGAATTGATTGACAGATTATGTTAAAGTCCAGTTGATCGTTTTTTCTGTTTCTTGTCTTTTATTTTTTGACGTGGAAACTAGAATGGAAACTTGTGTGATTTGCATGTGATTTTGATTTGTAATTGATCTTTTTTGACGCTTATTTCAATGCTTTGATTTAATTTGATAATGAACCGTTTTTGATTGACAAATGTTTTAGAAGAATTTGACAAATTGTACTTTTTGAATACGCCAGTAGGGTTGATACCCGTTGGTGGATAATAAATAAATAAAGGATCATCGTACACTTTAATGGAAAAACATTCAGCGGATAAGTTGAACGCCACCGGTGTGAAGGAAAATATTTGTCTGTTGTGGACCAAGGGAATTCATCGTCAAGAAGAATCATTGAACGTAAGCCTGGAAATTTCGGGCGTAAACGAAAGTGACGTGAAATATAAGTTGAAGTCAGTGAACGTCGTCGAAGACTTAGGTCTAACAGCACAAACAGTTGATCCTCACGGCTTAGGAAAGCGATTTAAGTATTTGAAAGGACTGCCGTTATCCAAGTACAAAAACGCAATTCCAACGACACTGATAGGCCTACGACACATTCGACTTACTACACCGCTAGAGACAATTGAAGGTGGAGAAAATGAGCCAATTGCGTCACGTTCAAGACTGGGATGGACGGTATGTGGACCTATCGACAGTAAAGGCTACCGTGGCAGAGTAAATCATCACGTGAACGGCATAGTGAACGGACGTGTTTATACGTCGCTCTCTGAAAGTGTTTCTTTTGTGCTTCTTTGTGTAAATAGATTTGTGATTTTGTCTAATTTTGTGCTACTTTTTGATGATTTCGATGTTTTTTGGCTAATTATGTGTGGTCAAATAGTGAGATAATTTAAAATTTATTGACAAAATCAAAATCGTTTGCTCGTGAACCACTTTTTCTTTGATCAATGTGTACGGCTTGTACAATTCTATTGTTCTCTTTTGTTAACGGACATGTGCTTATGAACAGCGATGATTTTGCTTGGATTTACAATGAAATTTCTGGTACAATTTTTGTACAATCGTTCGAAAGAACTCTTCGCCGTATGGCTCTATGTCGGGACTCTTAATGAACCTGATTCTAATGATCCACGGATCTCTTGCCTAATGGCTCATGATATTATTGAATGTGTAAACTATCTAATTGTTATTTACAGCTGTAGCGGTACTTGGACTTCTTTTGAGCAAAACTAAGTTAACATTCATATTGAACAGTGAAATTGTTTTGTAAGGAAAATTTCCATTGGAAATGCAGAATGATATTTTTATCGGTACAAACGGTACAGGCTTCTGTATACGCTTTGTACAAGACTTTTTGTTCTTTTTCAAATTCAGACATGTGCTTCAGTGATTGTAATGCTCGATGATATCGTTGCCTTAAAAATTTCACTGCTGTTTCTGTCACTTTCATCATTAAATAGATGAAGTAATGTGTTGACAAAAACATACTCAGGCAGAGCCTGAGGAAATAGATTTTTGCAATCGGAGGACATTCCGAGCTACACCGTTAGTTTGGAATAGTCCCATACAACAGCGAATGTCTAACCCAGCCCCAAAGCCAGTACAATGGGCCCAAACGGAGGCCCCCGTGCGTGCTCTACGCTAGTAGAGCGGCTTACTTTAATAAAAAAAAATCATCACGTGGTAACAAAATGTCCCTGCAAAGACAGAGACGAAGACATACAAGTTAATCAAAGACCATTTTTCCATGGAGTCTCGGTGAACTCTATGGATATGGAATAAAAAAAAAACAGGCAGGCGTTAGAAATGCTGAAGAAATTTACGATTCACAAAGGATATCGTTTTGAAACACGACTACTATGGAAAAACTATTTGTACGTACTGCCAGATAGCTATGCGATGGCGCGAAAACGTCTAACTTGTTTGGAGAATAAAGGTGCAGAACTTCTGCACGACTTCTGCACCTTTATTCTCCAAACAAGTTAGCAAGTTTGCAAGTATCATTCAACGGTTAAAATTCGGTTGTGCAACTGTTATTACACCGCGGTTATAAATTATTTGAAGATAACCCAAAATAACTAATTAGCAAGGTTGCGATCGCTAACGATTTTTATTAGCGACGCTAACGCTAACGGCTAATTTCGAAAAATGTTAGCGTCGCTAAACTTATTCGCTAACCGAAAAAAAGTTAGCGCGCTAGTAGCGGTCGCTAATAGCGATCGCTAATGTTTCGCTAAGAGATCTCATGAATAAGACGATTTTTTAATTTATAAATTTTTTTAACGTTTTCGATCACGGTGAGCATGATGAAATCTCAATAATTTTTTTAATATTGTTTTTGATGAACTTTGATTGAATTTTGTTCAATCATTTTTTGAGGAAAATTTTATAGATTTTATGATTATGATTTATGTTGAATATTACCTTTTTACCGGAGTTGCAAAAGACTGAGTATAGTAACAATTGGAAAGTCAAGCTTTCGTGTGAATTTTGTTAATCCAAAGCATGAAAAGTATTTTACACGATTGCGAGGTGGAATTGGTCTAATACATGAAATTTCATAAACTTTCAACGGACTTTGAATGTGAAGTACATTTCATAACTCGATTTTTCAACGCTTCACTTCTAGTTATGCAAATAGCAATTCTAATAATTCAATATTAAATTGTTCAATACCTAGAAAGTTCTATATTTCATTAGCGAAGTGATTAGCGATCAGCGAAAAAACTTTCGCTAATGACATTCTAGCGAGCGCTAACGCTAGTAGCGACAAATTTTGAAAATAACCGTCGCTATTAGCGGCGCTAGTAGCGACGCTAGTAGCGTCGCTAATGATTAACGACGCTAGTGCAACCTTGCTAATTAGTTGTCGCAACGTTGCTACAACGTTGCAATAACGGTTGTGCAACGGTTTTTGCCCAGTTGCGAAAGTTGTAAGATTCTAGTAACGAATTGGTTGTAAGACGGTTATACAACGAATTGGTTAAAGTTGTAAAACAGTTGTATGACCGACGTAGGACTTAAAATCACATTTGAAAATTCGATACCATCTTACTTATTAGTTGTACTACCGTTTCACAACTTTTTTGTTTATCATTATTTTCAGCTTATAGCTACACTTTCAAGAACACGTTTTATCTGGAAAATTGTATGTGCAATATTCGTAAATCAATTTACATTATTTATTATGTTTTTATGCACAGCAATTCAACTATTTTTTTTTTTTTAATTATTTATTATCATTCATCGTTTGGTGCGTAAATAAAGTAAGAGGCACGATGAATTGTTCTTATTTTAGTCACGGTTCGATTTTAGTCAACAATTCAGTCAGTCACTAGTCTCTTATATATCTCATTCGCTGCTGATGATCCAAACAAAGTTGTAAACTCAAAAGGAGGCACATCTTAAGCAGCTAAAGCTGCTTAACCATCATCCTAGGTTTTCTTCATGATAAATCGTTTGAGAAAAACTTTAATGCAGACACTCTTGCATTACTGACCCAGTGCAGAAACTACAGTTTGCATAATCTGTTTAAATTAATCCTTCAATACTTATAATCTACTTTTGGGTAGGACCTTTGGCGATTTTACATAAAAATAAAATTCAATCCATCATCACGGCGACGCTAATCATCTCGGTAGGTAAATTATTTGTATTGAAATCAGCAATAATTATCATTAGATCTAGTGTGTCACCCACCGTTTCTTTCTTTGGATAACCGCTCCATAATTTAGAGTCCTAACCATTACCGACGTTTTACATAGTGACTCCGTTGAAGATTGAAAATGAAAGAGAAAATGGACACACGACGGCCATGATTCTTTCTTTTTAAAAATTGAATGAAAATTCTTAATCTTCGGAAAATTGGTTCAAGAAGTTTTACACTAATAGCCGATGCGATTCCTTCGCCATGTAACGGGGTAACGTGGCCATTTATTTAAGATCCGTTCGAACGTCGCAAAAGATTATTTAAAATTTAGATCAATTCACGAAACCATCTATTTGTTCCAAATTTTTAAAGGCAAAACTGTTTTCCTATAACAATTCGTAAAAGGATGAATTCAGTTGAACCAAAGCAAATATTTCTTTTTAAAAATATTGAAAGTGTAGTAAAATAGATGGTGTCAAACAATTTGCAATCGTCATAGCGATCCCATGTAATCGATGTACAGCAAATTACCGTAAAAATTTGATGTTTTTTACATTAGATTTAAAAATTAGAAATTTTAATTTTGTGTACGTTAACTTAAACGTATTGAATGGTAAAACAGTGAAGCAATCAATCAGTATCCCGTTGCATGTGAACTTATAAACTTTTTCGAATTTTAGCGCTCACAAAAAACAAACGATTTGTTACACGTCTTGATCTAGTACGTTCAGTACTGCCATTTTGACGTATTGAGAAAGCGAAATGAAAAACATTGTTGATGTTTACAAAATGGTTCGTTGTATTAATGGAATTCTGTAAGTAAGAGTTGGAATCAAAACTCAAATATTTTAATATAAAATATTTAGTGTTTGATGACGAAATGTTGTGGAATTGATAGGCCTTATCTTTAAGCAGGTAATTTAATTCATAAACATGCATCGAAAGATCACTGATTGAAATTTTCGAATTCTTTTAGGAAAATGATCCAGCATCAACTGTTTACATTAGATTAGATCAGATTATTGACGGTATAAACTTTGGGAAATAGATTTTTGTCTTAGAATCGATGCGTTATGATGATATTGTTGTATAAAAAATCCAAGTGACATAAAGATCTCTACTGTAAAATGAAATTTTGGTGCCGCACATTGAGACTCTTGGAACATCGAGTGACTTAAAATCTCAAATCGGTCTACTGACCTCGGCCATCAAAAATTTGTTCTGGGACCCCCCTCAGCTTTCTTTTGTGAACATTTTCTCTGAAGAGACCAAAACTCTACGACGCCATCTTGTCGCCGTACCAACGTCGAAGTTGTTGCTATGTTTTGGCACATTTTTCGACATTTCTCAAAAAAGGTTCCGACGATTTTTTTGATATGCACATCAATCGATAGGTATTTCCAGTGGCTATCGATTGATGTACATATCAAAAAAATCCATCGACAAATTTTGGAGAAAATCGAGAAAAACTGTCAGAAAAAGCAGTCTTTTGCTATTTGCGGCAGCTCACAGGCTTCTGGCGGCTCTCAAATGTGTTCTATTGGAAGCGCCGACCTCAAAAACCATTACGACGCAACTATCACGCCAATCCATTGATTTTACGCTAACTGACAGCTATTTTAACTTTCAAAAATTCCGACTTTGAAGCCACCTAGCGGCCAAGCGACGCATAAAAAAAAATTTGACCCACATTTCCTGAATCAGCATCAAAAGCACTACCGAAATCAATGATAACATCATTAGGTCCGAGGTACGGCCTCAGTCCTAACCTAGGTCCGAACTCGACTTTTTCCCATCTCTCCAACCTAAAAAACACTCCTACCTACTTTTTAGATTTTTAAAAACGACGATGCCCTTCGGGCATCGTTTTTTAGATTGTTGTAAAGTCATGTATTAAGAGCGCAGCGCTTCGCGCTGCGCGCTCAACAAGTTTTTCCACTCGTTTTTCTACATCTTTGATAATTAGCACAGTATTGTCTTAATGCCAATTCAACAAAGTTTTAACCATCAATTTCACTTTTATTGTAAGATACTGTTGTCGACCCTAACTCCTATCAAGAGACCTAACAAATAACATAAAGAAACCTAACTTCGACAACAGCGGCAAACAAAACTAGTGAAATTGATCAATAAAATGTTGATTTACGAATTGGCAATAAGTTAGAAAAGTATTTTCCACAAAGTATTCACAGTTTTCAGCACAAACATTCTTCAAATTTCATTGTTTCACATAGTGACATCGTATGAAAACTGAAACACTAAAGCATAAAAAGTCTCTCATAGATAGGTATATATTCCGAGCGAACTTTTTAGCATGACATCTTGATTCCAACTGACGCAAATTTGCAAATGCATTAGTTGCTCAACCGTTTTACGACGAATTAGTGAAAGAAACTTCTTCAACTTATTGGTTGCATAACGGTTAATTGACGAATAAGTTTTTGGCAAAAATTATCTTTTCACTTATTCGTTTATTAACGGTTGCACCACTAATTCGTTAAAAATTGAATGATAACGAATTAGTTCTGAAACGGTTATATAACGAATAAGTTATTTTGAGCATAACTTATTCGTTACATAACCGTTGGACAACGAAAAAGTTTGCAACAAATAAGTCATTTTCCAACCGCGGTTATGAAATGCTACTTGGGAAGTAATCAACGAAATCATAGACAATTACATAACGAAAGGTTACGAATCGAAACTGTCATCAGAAGAGCTGAAGAAGAAACATCCAAGAACGTTTTACCTACCAATCTTCACCGTTACAAATCCAAAGAAACCTGAAAAGATCAGGCCAGTTTTTGATGCCGCAGCAACTGTCAACGGAACATCCCTTAATTCAACCCTGCTTACTGGTCCAGATCTGCTGTCACCACTGGTTGATATATTACGTCGATTCCGAGAAAGGAAAATTGCAGTGGCCGGTGATATAAAATATATGTTCTACCGGGTGCTCGTCAACGAGGTGGACAGACATTCACAAAGATTCCTGTGGCGAAATGGAGATCGCAATCGAGAGCCCGACGTTTATCAGTTCAACGTTATGACATTTGGTTCAAAATGCTCGCCAACAATACGTCAAAAACATCAACGCCGAAGAATACAAAATCGAATTCCCAGAAGCTTACGAGTCGATCACAAGAAATCATTACGTCGACGACATGCTAGACGGAGCAAATTCAACTGGAGCAGCGATAAAACTAATAAATGACGTCAAATACGTACACAGTCGGGGAGGGTTTGAAATAAGAAATTTCAAATCGAATTCCAAAGAAGTCCTGAACGCAATTGGAGAAACGTCTGAAGCAAAACAGGTAGACCTAGCGAAGGAACAGGTACTTGGAATGTTCTGGGATACTGAGTCGGACTGCTTCAGGTTTTCCTTGAGGTATACAAAGTTACCCGGGTAAAAATTTCAGTCTCAGTGAGACCATAAAATACGTAGTCTCAAGGGTCTCATTTCGGTCTCATTGACTTTTTCAGTTTACGAGAAGTCTCAATTTTAATTTATTTTCTGTAAATGAACAAGAATGAACGAGAGAAGATGAGTGGTCTCGTTTCGACTACTTTTCGAGGGTGAGGCGACATAACTACACGGTCAATATCGTCAGGAACGATACTATCGTTTTTTAGACGATAGTATCTTCCAAAAAACGATAGTATCGTTTTTTAGACGATACTATCGTCTAAAAAACGATAATATCGTCTAAAAAAATTTCATCCAGGACGATAATATCGTCTAAAATTATAAATTTTGAAATATTTTCAGGACGATATTATCGTTTTCTTGACGATATTATCGTTTAAAAAAACGATAATATCGTTTTTTTGGACGATACTATCGTTTTTTTTGGACGATACTATCGTTTTTTTGATAATACTATCGTCTAAAAAACGATATTATCGTTCAAAAAACGATAATATCGTTTTTTGACGATAATATCGTCCTGGATGAAAATATCCGCTGGACGATATTATCGTTATTTTCTTTTTCTGAACAAATTTATCGTTATTTTGGACGATATTATCGTCCTGGTCGATAATTTTTGGGACGATAATATCGTTCTGGACGATAGTATCGTCCAGAACGATAATATCGTTTTTAATTTATTAATTTTTTTAAATTTCAGACGATAATATCGTCCAGGACGATAATATCGTTTTTAATTTATTTAAAATAAAAATTCTAGACGATAATATCGTCCTGGGCGATATTATCGTTCTGGATGGTTGTTGAAGACGAAACACAAAATCTTGTAGATAAACACCTTTTTATAGACGGCAAATATATATTAAAAATTGGTTCATTTGGTTCCGTAAATTTAAATTTTATAATAGAAAAATTACACAGACTAATTATGAGACGATGCGAGAAAAAAAAATTAACTCCTAAGTTCCGACACCGTTCCGGCGCCCGGCTCGCATTGCGGCCCTCCGCTTCGCTCCGGGGCAATGGATCGCTCGGCGTGTTAAAACGCTTTTTATGTACAATCTAAGTTGGTATTCATTTCGTAAAAAGATGAATGATTTAGGGACGAACTAAACGCCTTTTTTAAACACTGATGTGTAGGTGATTTCCTCTGACAATTGTTTTTTGATATTTTGGAAGAGAATTCGGTTCTTGCTGCACCTCTGAGTAAAATTAAGTCCTGTACAATATTACCACCCAAAACTAAACGATAATATCGTCCTGGGCGATATTATCGTTTTTTTAAACGATAGTATCGTGCTGGACGATATTATCATTTAAGAAAACGATAATATCGCCCAGGACGATATTTTAGAATTTTCCAATTTAGACGATATATGAAAATTTTTTGGACGATATTATCGTTTTTTAGACGATACTATCGTCTAAAAACGATATTATCGTTTTTTAGACGATAGTATCGTTTTTTAGATGATAGTATCGTCCAAAAAAACCATAATATCGTTCCTGACGATATTGACGGTGTCGAAATGTCCCGCCACCCTTTTCGAGAATGTTTGAGGATGAACGAGAAGTCTTTTTTGGACTTTTATTTGTTAGACGTGATGAGGCTGACCGAGTGGTCTCCGATTTAATACTTTTCGAGACTGAACGAGTGGTCTCTTTTCAAATAATTTTTCTTTGCACCTTCCGAGACTGACCGAGTAGTCTCGTTTGGAATATTTTCCGAGAATGTTTGAGGATGAACGAGTAGTCTTTTCGAACTTTTTTTTTTAGACGTGATGAGGCTGACCGAGTGGTCTCCGATTTAATACTTTTCGAGACTGAACGAGTGGTCTCTTTGCTAACATTTACGGGTGTGCGAGACTGGAAGAGTGGTCTCATTTGGCAAAAATATTTTCTTAGACTTTTGAGAACGGAAAAGTGTTCTCATTTCGACAAAAAAAATTCTTGGACTTTTGAGAACGGAAAAGGGTTCTCATTTGGCAAAAATATTTTCTTAGACTTTTGAGAACGGAAGAGTGTTCTCATTTTGACAAAAAAATTTCTTGGACTTTTGAGAACGGAAAAGTGTTCTCATTTGGCAAAAATATTTTCTTAGACTTTTGAGAACGGAAAAGTGTTCTCATTTCGACAAAAAAATTTCTTGGACTTTTGAGAACGGAAAAGTGTTCTCATTTGGCAAAAATATTTTCTTAGACTTTTGAGAACGGAAGTGTTCTCATTTCGACAAAAAAAAATTCTTAGACTTTTGAGAACGGAAAAGTGTTCTCATTTCGACAAAATATTTTCTTAGACTTTTGAGAACGGAAAAGTGTTCTCATTTGGCAAAAATATTTTCTTAGACTTTTCTTCTTCTTCTTCTTCTTTTTCAGCCTGTTTCTATCCACTGCTGGATGTAGGCCTCTCCAATTTCTTTCCATTTCGTACGATCCATTGCCATTTGCTGCCAGTTTGTACCTGCAATATTCTTAATTCCGTTTGTCCATCTCTCTGGTGGTCTACCTATAGCTCGTCTTTTATATGGTCGCCAGTTCATGATCTTTTTGGTCCAACGTTCGTCTGTCCTTCTTGCAATATGTCCCGCCCAGCTCCATTTCAGGGATGCTATTCTTTCCATGACATCAACGACCCTGGTTTGTTGTCGAATCCATTGATTCGTCATTCTGTCTCTGAGTGTTATTCCAAGCATACTCCGTTCCATGGCTCTTTGTGTCACTCTCAATTTATCTTCGGATGCTTTCGTTAAAGTTAACGTTTCCGCTCCATAAGTGAGCACTGGAAGGACACAAGTGTCGAAAACTTTGCGTTTCAGACTATTATTCATTTTGCTTTTGAAAATTAGTCTGAGTTTTCCGAACGCTGCCCATGCAAGACCAATCCTACGTCTTATTTCTGCAGTTTGGTTGTCCAGACCTAACTTCAGTTTATGTCCTAGATATACATAGCTGTCGACTCGTTCAATGACAGTGTCACCAATTTTGATTTCTCTATCGTCCCCGATGTTGGTCATGACTTTTGTTTTTGATAAGTTCATCTTGAGGCCAACTTTGCTTGCCTCTTCACTTAACTGTTGTAGCATAAGCTGAGCCTGACCTAGATTCGCTGCTATCGGTACAATGTCATCAGCGAAGCGGAGATTGCTCAGGTACTCTCCATTTATATTTATTCCCATTTTACTCCAGTTTAACTTCTTAAAAATACTCTGCAAAATCGCCGTGAATAATTTCGGTGAAATGGTGTCACCCTGCCTTACACCTCGGCCAATTTTGAATTTCTCCGTGCTCTTATGAAGTTTTATACATGAAGTAGCATTTTTGTACACATATCGAATTGTGTTGGAGTACCTTGAGTCTACTCTATATTCGTCTAATGCGTCCAATATCGACCATGTTTCCACTGAATCGAAAGCTTTTTCGAAGTCTATGAATAGCAAGACTATGTCGATGTTGTATTCACGACACTTCTCAATAAGCGTTCTCATCACCTGCAAATGGTCGTTTGTGCTGAAACCAGATATGAAAGCAGCTTGTTCAACAGGTTGGTAGAAGTCGAACTTGTTAGTGTTCCTCTTCGTAATGATTTTCATAAACAACTTGTAGATTGTTGACAATAGGCTTATGGGTCGGTAATTTTCCAGCTTTGTTATGTCTCCTTTTTTATGCAGCAATGTAATTACCGCATTTTCCCAGGCTTCTGGTACTTCTTCCCATTGGAGACATTGATTAAACAAAGCCGTGATTGCCTTTAATAATGAGTCTCCACCTAGTTTATTGGCTTCCACTGGAACACCATCTTCTCCGGGAGACTTTTTGTTTTTCATCTCGGCTACTGCGGCCTTGACTTCATCAACAGTTATGTCGGGCATATCCTCCGATCCCACGTTTCTTATTATTGGTCTATCTTCGGTTTCTTCCGTTGGACTCTGTCTTGCTGAAGTAAACAAATTCTCATAAAATTCTGTTGCAATATTTAATATCGCATTTCGATCCGTTTGGATAGTTCCAGTTTTGTCTCGTAATTTGAAGATTTCTTTTTTGGCGTTTGTCATTTTTCTCCGTAGGACTTTCATATTGCAGTTAGCTTCAATTATGTTTTGAGCCAGTTGGACATTATATTTTCTTTCATCTGATCTCCTTGCTTTGTTGATACTTTTAGACAGGTTCCGGTATTCCACCGAGCCTCGTCCTCCGTTTTTTACCAACTCTGCTCTGCTTGCGATCAGGTCTAATGTTTCTCTGCTGAGTTTTGATTCTTTCCCTTGGACGGATTTGCATTTGGATTTCATGAAACCCATTATTGTATCGACGATTTTGGTATTCAATTCGTCCAATGTTTCACATTGATTGTTGACGTTATCTAATTCGTCAGTCATTGAGAACGGAAAAGTGTTCTCATTTCGACAAAATATTTTCTTAGACTTTTGAGAACGGAAAAGTGTTCTCATTTCGACAAAAAATTTTCTTGGACTTTTGAGAACGGAAAAGTGGTCTTATTTGGCAAAAATATTTTCTTAGACTTTTGCGAACGGAAAAGTGTTCTCATTTCGACAAAATGTTTTCTTAGACTTTTGAGAACGGAAAAGTGTTCTCATTTCGACAAAATGTTTTCTTAGACTTTTGAGAACGGAAAAGTGTTCTCATTTCGACAAAATGTTTTCTTCCAATTTTGAGAACGTGAGAGTGTTCTCATTTCGAGAAAATATTTTCTTCCAGCGAAAAAGTGCGCTCCATTTCGAGAACCTGAACTCTTTAACTCGATTTTACAAAATTAGATTGTTGAATGTGCGGCACAAAATGTAATGGATAGAGTGGTAATGTTGTACTGTATTCAAACACTGAAACGGTTCCTTAACATTTTTTTAATTCTATTTATTAAATAGAAAACATAGTACTACACCAAAACATTTTTTTAGGTTTTTTTTTAAATGAAAATTAAAAAATAAAAAAGTGATCATGTTATCATTGGTGTATCGATTTCCTGAATAGTCATGTTCAACAACAAAAAGCTGTTAAGATCAACATCAGTTGTTGTTTCTGAAACCATTACTTGTGGGTTATCGTCATAAACTTCGTTATTTTTTTGTCGAAATGAGAACACTTTTCCGTTCTCAAAAGTCCAAGAAAATATTTTTGCCAAATGAGAACACTTTTCCGTTCTCAAAAGTCCAAGAAAACATTTTTTCCAAATGAGAACACTTTTCCGTTCTCAAAAGTCTAAGAAAATATTTTTGCCAAATGAGACCACTTTTTGGTTCTCAAAAGTCCAAGAAAACATTTTGTCGAAATGAGAACACTTTTCCGTTCTCAAAAGTCTAAGAAAATATTTTTGCCAAATAAGACCACTCTTCCAGTCTCGCACACCCGTAAATGTTAGCAAAGAGACCACTCGTTCAGTCTCGAAAAGTATTAAATCGGAGACCACTCGGTCAGCCTCTTCACGTCTAACAAATAAAAGTCCAAAAAAGACTTCTCGTTCATCCTCAAACATTCTCGGAAAATATTTGAAACGAGACTACTCGGTCAGTCTCGGAAGGTGCAAAGAAAAATTATTCGAAAAGAGACCACTCGTTCAGTCTCGAAAAGTATTAAATCGGAGACCACTCGGTCAGCCTCATCACGTCTAACAAATAAAAGTCCAAAAAAGACTTCTCGTTCATCCTCAAACATTCTCGGAAAATATTCGAAACGAGACTACTCAGTCAGTCTCGGAAGGTGCAAAGAAAAATTATTCGAAAAGAGACCACTCGTTTAGTCTCGGAAATTGTAACAACGGTTCAAAAATGAAACTGCCAATAGATATATCAGATTTAGCAGCAAGCGTAACGTCGTTGGTGGTCCGATCCGAAAGTTAAGCATCATTGGTCACAATTTGTACCGAAGAAGTTGACTGAAATGATTGTATTTTGATTTTTTTTACATTTTTTTTTTATTTTGTGATGTATTTTGCGGTCACCCATCCAAGTACTAACCGCGACCAATGATGCTTAACTTTCGGATCGGACCACCAACGACGTTACGCTTGCTGCTAAATCTGATATATCTATTCAACTTTTTACGAGTCTGTTTGAGACTGTAAGAGTAGTCTTCTTTCTTATATGTTGCGAGACTTTCTGAGATTGTCAGAGTAGTCTCATTTACCATATTTTTCGAGAATCTGTAAGACTGACAGAGAAGTCTCATTTGGAATAATTTTTTTGGACTTCAAGAGACTGCCGAAATTGGATTTAGTGAATTGTAAGAGAAATGAAAAGTTGTGGCCATCTATGAACTCAACAGAGAAGTAACAAATGACAAAAAACGGGACAGAGAATATGAGACTCAAAAACAGTCTAACATACTCAAAATGTGAGACGTCTCAAAAAGAATTTAAAAAAAACTCAAAATGTGAGACCTCTCAAAAAGAATAAAAAAACTCAAAATGTGAGACGTCTCAAAGAGAATAAAAAAACTCAAAATATGAGACGTCGTCTCAAAGAGAATAAAAAAAACACAAAATGTGAGACGTCTCAAAGATAATAAAAAAACTCGAAATGTGAGTCCTCTCAAAAAGAATAAAAAAACTCAAAAAGTTATAAAAAAACTCGAAAACAATAAAAAAAACTCAAAATGTGAGACGTCTCAAACAGTCTTTTTTTAACTTAAAAAATTATCATCAGAGCACCGTCTCAAAAAGTCGAAATGAGACTGCTCATCTAGTCTCATACCGTCTCAAAAAGTCAAAATGAGACTGCTCATCTAGTCTCATACCGTCTCAGAAAGTGGAAATGAGACAACTCATCCAGTCTCATACCGTCTCAAAAAGTCGAAATGAGACTACTCGTTCAGTCTCATACCGTCTCAAAAAGTCGAAATGAGACTACTCGTTCAGTCTCACACCGTCTCAAAAAGTCGAAATGAGACTACTCATCCGGTCTCATACCGTCTCGTAAACCAGAAATGAGACTACTCTGTCAGTCTGACACAAACAAGTCTGAATGAGACTACTCGGCAGTCTCTTGAAGTCCAAAAAAATTATTCCAAATGAGACTTCTCTGTCAGTCTTACAGATTCTCTAAAAATATTGTAAATGAGACTACTCTGACAATCTCAGAAAGTCTCGCAACATATTAGAAAGAAGACTACTCTTACAGTCTCAAACAGACTCGTAAAAAGTTGAAAAGAGACTACTCATCCAACCTCAAACATCTTTGAAAAATATTTAAAACGAGACTTCTCCACAGTTTCGGATGAATTCTGATCAGAGGCGCCGACTACGGTCTTGCCGCGAGGCTCGGGCAACACTATGACCAAATTAGTCGAGGCTGAGCAACACTATGACTCTACGACACAATAAATATCATTTTTACATCAAAAATGATTTAAACTGTAGAAGAAAACGAGCATGTAAGTCAAAAATTCTCGCTGCGTGGCATTTCACTTTAAGAACAATTGCAACGTTAGCTTCACTACTTTCTCGGAATTCTACATAATTTAAAAGAAATCCTTCGGTTCCACACGATAACTCGACTAACATCTTTTTATCGCTGTTCTAGTTTTGTAAGAGTATGTTACAACATTAGGAAAGTAAGTGAGTCATTACATGACAAATTTGAATGTGTGTGTGAGTATATGTATTCAAGTGTGAATGTTTATGAAACAAGAGCGTTAGCAAAGTTTTTAAGGGACCGTATTGAAACGAACTTTATCTTCATCCGAATTTACACTGGCAGCACAATTAAGAAAAAAAAAACGCTCGCTACGCTCGCAATTATCTTTTATTCTTTACAAAGCTTATGGTTCTTATAAAGAAGTTTCGCCCAATGTTCAAAAGTGCCCAGGACACGGCTGTTTATCGATAATTAAATTTTACAAAAGCATCAATTAATAAAACATCAATTTTCGATCATACAAAAAAGCGACTTTTTTGGGCAACACTATACAAATAAAGAAGTCGGCGCCTCTGTTCTCGGTTGATAATGCCGTCAATTGTGGATTCGACCAAATTTTCAACATGGCAACGACTGGTGAGAGCAGTAGCAAATGCGAAACGAATAGCAGCTTGGATGGTAGCGAGACACAGGAAGTTAACACTACCATCGCTCAAATTATCGCAAAGAGATTTAATGGAATCTGAAAGAAATCTGATTCGCCAAGCACAATGGGAAGGCTTCACTGAGGAAATGACTATCCTAACTCGAAATCATAGCGTGGATCTAGATAGAAAGAAACCGATCGATTCGGGAAGTCCAATTAAAGACTGCGCTTCGTATTTGGATGAATATGGTGTACTACGAGTGAAAGGCCGAATCGATTCAGCATCGGCAGTAACGGAAGACGCAAAGCGACCAATCATTCTACCAAAGGATAATGCCGTAACGAAACTCATCGTGTTCAGTTACCACAAGAAATTCCAACATAGAAACCACGAAACGGTTGTAAACGAACTGAAGCAGAGATTCTACATTCCAAAAATCCGGACCGTTATGAAAAGTGTTCGATGGAGCTGCAAATTATGTGCATTGAGACGTTGTAAGCCGAAGAATCCTGAGATGGCCGATTTACCTCCTATACGTTTCGAAGCAGGAATCAGACCACTCACATACACCGGAATTGATTGTTTTGGACCGTACAAAGTGAAAGTAGGCCGCCAGTATCCAAAGCGCTGGGGAATAATCTATACCTGTCTCACAACGAGAGCAGTTCGGTTGGACGTGGTGCCAAGTTACGATACGGATGCGTGTATATTGTCTATACGCGACTTCATCAATCGAAAAGGTGTTGTTCAAACGTTTTATACCGACAATGGTACCAACCTGAAGGGAGCCAACAACGAATTGGCCAACGAAATTAAGAAAATCGATTTCGAGTGACTGAGAGACGAATTCACGAGCTGTTACACAAATTGGATTTTCAACCCGCCAGAAACTCCGCATATGGGTGGAATGTGGGAGAGACTCGTCCGATCGGTCAAAATCAGCTTGTACGATTCGATGAGTACGAGAACTCCAACAGACCAAATGTTACGAAGTTGGTTAATCGAAGCAGAAAACATAATTAATTCAAGGCCGCTTACATTCGTTCCGGTCGAATCGGAGGACGACGAGGCATTGACGCCGAATCACTTCATGCACTTCATGCTGGGTTCATCGAATGGCCTAAAACCACCTGGAAATTTCAAATCCGACGGCCCATACTTACGCCGCCAGTGGAAAGAAGTACAACGATGTACCGACCTATTCTGGAAACGTTTCATCAAAGAATATTGTCCAACGTTAATCCGACGATCAAAGTGGTTCGAGAAGGTTAAGCCATTGGAGGTCGGAGATCTGGTCATCAATTTCGACGAGAACGCTCCACGAAATACTTACAAACGGGCCAGAGTCGTGGAAACGATCATCGGAACGAACAATCAGGTACGAAGAGCTAAGGTCCTGTTCCCGAATGGAAGTACGTTATGGCGACCAGCCAACCGACTTGGAGTTCGACAAAAACCGACAAAAACGAGGGGGAGATTGTTGGCGCACGAATTCCAATTGAACGGCCTCTTACTGGGACCGAAGTCGAAATGTCAACATCTTAATCGAACTGAGTTGGCAAACGGGCGGAAGAAGACATTTTTCTATATTTGAGGCAAAGAAGTGAAATGTAGATCGAATTGGAAAAGGAGAATTTTTATTTAAATCGTTGAACATCTGCGTTGAAGTAAATTTAAATTGTATAAAGAAGTGTGTTGGACGTACGGAGGATTGTGTCTGGTGAATTGTTGTAATTAGGTAATTTAGAGAGAGGAAATTCATTTTTTTATCCGGTGCTCAGAACGGTCAAATTTTAGTTACAGATTCGCTGACCGATTTGCCAAGTGGTGAGATTTGTTGATTTGTTAGTTTGACACGAGCTAATTTTACTGATTTTGCAGTCTGGTCTAGGTTAGCTATTCTAATCCGAAAGTATGTTCCAACGCGGTTCTTGTGATCCTAGTTTACACAGCAAAGTAGGATTTGATCAATAAGTTTTAAGAATTCTAGATTGTTTACGTTTTACTGATCTAATTTAGGTAAATAAAAGCCTTCACCACATTTGAATACAAGACAAATGGTTTCAATTATGGCGATGCTGAATAGATCCTTGTGGATATATTGTAAACAGGCGCAAGACAAGAAAATACGGTTGCACGACGTTGCAACAGCGAGTGTGTGTGTTATGTACAGAAGTGTAACGATCGAGTGTAGCCCTACTACCACATATATGATTTTATCGTTCCGGAGTGAGTATGTCATACATAAACGAAAAGTGGAAAATATACTGATACACACATGGACACACACATTGTGCAAAACAAAACGTGTCAACAAATCCGTTTCATTCGAAGTCTCAGTAGCCGAATCGGTTAGAGCGCGTCACTTTTATGCGATGGTCTTGGGTTCGCTCATGGTCAAATTTTTGTTTTTTTATTTATTATTTTTTTTAAATCAAATATTCACGTAGACTTGCAGAATCCCTTCAAACTAATTTCATTTTCAATCGAAACGATATCTGTTTCGATGTATGACTCAACAAAACGTGCTCTTACGTCGTACATGTTGAGCAGATCGACTTTTCAAAGGTTTGTATCTCGGCAGATATTTATCCGATTGAAAAACTAATTACGTTACAGAAGTCCTGAGATCACGCACTACACACTGGCATTTTGTTTGATTGAAATCCGTTTAGTCGAAATTTAATTATTTTCATCGTAAACAAAATACAAGACAAAGGGTTCACACACACACTACGCCATGAGTCGTACACGTTATGTACTTTTCGAATTGAATCACATTAGCTGCGAAAATCCAACTAGTAATTTAGCAATTCGTACGTATTCGAAGACTCAGTGGTCGAATGGTTAGCACTGCTTGCTTTCACGCAAAGTCTCCGAGTTCGGTTCTCGTTGGGGTCAGGATTTTTTTTCGAGTTTCTTTCATATATGCGAATGCAACACAACATTTGAACAGTTTAGTTTCTTTCATTTAAATGCAGAGTAAAACAAAACTCCCTAGGGACGGGTCGCGGTCGACGATAGATTAATGTATCATATAAAGCTTATATACAGAACCTTTTAATGTATGACATACTCACTCCGGAACGATAAAAACATACGCATTTGTTTTTGTAGTAATCGTTACAGCTTTAAGTCAATACAGCATGTAGAGACCACGGGCGTAGATGATGACAAATTGGCAAAATATATCTTGCCAACTCTCGAGTGTAACTCTATGGTTAAGCCATTTCCAATACTCTTATTAAATAAAAGAAATATTGATACTCGCACAACAATGCTTCCATTACGGTAGATCATTAATCACTTAAAAAGTTGAGTATTCATCGAATGACAAAAATTCGCTTTCTGATTTCACATTTCAGTCGAACTGTTACTTTTATATTGAATTTCAAAACTCTTATACTCCAATGTAATCCTCGACTTTATATTGTACTTTCATCGTGTCAAACTGAATTTCCAACAATAGCGCCAATTAACAAGATTAACAAAAGGGGTGCAAAAACAATTTTTTCATCGTATTCGCCCTCATCTTGAAAGAGTATTCGAACACTCACTAGCACCGAATTTTTTGTCGTTATCGCTGCATTCGAAAAGTTATAAATTATGTCATTTGGTCACGGTCATTAATGACACGTTTTCTATTGTTGAACAGGAAAAAAAAGTCCTTCAGTCGAATAACATTGGAACCGCTAGATATTGCCACTACACCCATATCCCGTACAAAACAGCAAAACTCAATCCATATTATATCTAACAAACAACACTCCCTAGAGATTATGATACCAATGGTGCGCGTATGCAATGTTTAGTCATAATGAATTCGTCTGTGTGCAATTTGTGCGATCGAAAATTCCCTTATGGATTAACCAAAATATATTCTTTCGGGTCTGACTGCATAGTTTTTGATGTGAAATTTGAATTTTGATAGTTACGGTGTGCACATTAATATCTGTACATAAACTCGATGCAATTTAACGATGCCTGAGATAATTACAAGACATTTGATACATTAATACCGATAACAGTTTTGAATGTTTTTAGGGGGAGAATTCGGTACTGAGCGTGATTGCCACACGCAAAAAATCAACAAAAAAAATTTAACCATTGCAAAACGCTCCTCTACAATAAAATTAAGCTGAATTTAGTTGATTCAAAGAAATGTTCAATAGTAAAGTGTCCTTCAAAAAACCATAGGTAACCCAAAGAAATCCAAAAATTCAACAAGACTAATCGAAAACGTTAATATAAACATGTTCTATTCATTCAGTCTTCAATTTAGAAAAGGGAATTCATTCAAAAACAGCATGATACTCATTCATGTTTGCACGTTTTTGTGTTGCATTATATGAAAAGTGTAATAATGCTGCACACACCTTGTAGTTTTCAATGAAATTATCTGCCTTGCAAGAATAATAGATATCCAAAGTGAATCAGACCGAAAAAAAACAATGAAAAATCATGTTAAGAACGTCTTTAAAGATGAGTACAAGTTTGAAAAGTCAAAAAATGCTTCCAAAATCAGAGTTTACATCAAGTGTGAAAAATATTTGGCATTTGTCTCATACATTATCACTCAATATTTTTCAAGCTTGACGTAAAGTGTAAATTCTGATTTTGCAAGCATTTTTCATGCATTTTTCACGATCTGCGTACTCGCCAAGGTTTAGGACGTTTATAATGGTTATTTATTAAGTCGAATGTAAAGCAATTTATTAGGCTCTGGATGTGTACTTATGACACGAGGCCTCATCGTGAGCTAAATATAAGTACTTACTTTGCACCGAGATTCATACAACAATTTAAGAGATTTATGTATAACAGAGGCATCTAAAGTTTGCAAATTTTTAACATTACACTTATGTAATATGTATCACCATTTTGTTTTTACTTCTTTTCTTCAACCCACAAATTTTCCCAGCAATGATTTTGAATGATTTTGTGAATATTGTCTCAGACTATATTTCTGACGACGTTTAAAAGGAATGCTAGTTTACTCTATTCAAAAGGAATGCTAGTTTACTCTAGATACGAACAAAATTTCTAATTTACATGAAATCGTCTCAAATGACAGATGCACAAGAGAACAATACTTGTCACTTGAGACACACTTGTCACGAAGAAGTCGAGGCTTGCCGAGACTGATAGTGACAAGTGTGTACTCTATTTTATCACATAAGCGAAAACGAGACAAAACCATAGAACTGAAGTGTAATTTTTGAATTAAACTTCTAGTTGAGTAATTTTGACATCCGAACACCGCGCGTATGTGATAAAATTATTTTTTGTCATGCACCAAGACTGATGCGTACATTAAAGGGTGAGGATAAACCGAGTCGGTTTATAAGATGTTTTCAAGTCTAAGTAATTACTTCAAAATTTTGTTTTTGATGAAAGGAGGAGATGGCGTTTGTATCGAACTTTTGTGCTGATTCTGTTGTATGACATTACCTCCCCATATATCCTCCTTGGTCTCTTTGAGTTTGTTGCAAGAAATGTCGTCTGGGACAATATCGAGATTTGTGGATTGTGTCATTTCTTTAAAAAAACAAAATTGTGCCACTACCGTCATTTTGCTGAGTGTATGAGTTGCTGAGTTGCATAAATATTTTTGTCCCAACGAGAATTGAAATACGACGGATTTCTATACCGATCTAGCTATTGAAAAGTCGAAAATTTCAAAATTTAGTGTTGGTGTGAAATTTGTATGGGTTGGGTTATTAACAACACTGAAAAAATATGATATGGAATTTGTACGAGTTATTACAACATTCGTTTTACAAAATGCAAAGCAATGTGATCGATCGAATTCTGAGAGTAATTGTTTGCAATGAAAATTTCAATTCTCGGTTGGATGAATTCCAAGCATGACAAAGCGTGTTACACGTGTTGTAATAAGATTTTTTTAGCACAAGACCCCAACATTACAACACTTATAACACAACATACTATTAAATAGCCTCAATACGAACAACACACACTCTACGGATAATAGCGGCAGAGTCGAAATTTTGCTTGATTTTTGCAGGTGGTTCCAGGTGGTTCCGGGTGGTACCTGTGGTCCAATCGAAAAGTGATGTATGGAAGGTACACCTTATTTTTGATAATGTACAAGTCGTCCATACATCATTTTGTCCAAAAACTTCAAATTTAGCCGATATAATTTTGGGTCATTTTGACTCTGCCGCTATTATCCGTAGAGTGAGTGCTGTTCGTATTGAGGCTATTTACATGCTATAACTTAGATAGGTAATGGGACTGATACAGGTACGTTCGTGGTACGTGGTCTTTTTTTGGCCCATCCTGAACTTTCCACAAACTATTTGTCTTCGACAATATTGCTCAGAATTTAAAACTCTACATTTCTTCCAAAGAAACTAATTTTTGTTATCTTCTCGGGTTCTCTTAGTAATCAATGAAAAGTGTAATAAAGTTCTTGTCCAAGATTTCAGCCTGGCTTCCTTAGTGTTCATAATCAGGGTACTACACTCTACCGAATAGTAATTTAGCATGTACCGTACATTTGAATACAGGCCCTTCAGTTCCCCCTAACCTAAAAGATATGCAAAGCTATTTCTGTAGCAGTATCACGCTCTGATGATTATATTTTGCAATCAAAATTGTAAAAATATCAACAAAAATTCATAAATCAAGCAATCTGACCCACCCAAAAGGTGGTGCCTTATCTTATATACATCCGTCGGATTAATATTAACTCGAAGAGAATATAATGACATCTATGCAATTTCGTTGTGAAAAGTGAACTTTTCCATGCGTGTTTTTGGTGGTATGTTTTCTTTATCACTCGAATTTTAATTTTGGTCTATTAAGATATATCATAGTCGCTGTGAACAACAGATTTATGTGTATCTGTTTTGCTTAAGCAAATTTGCGAGTTGTAGCTGGAACTGATAAGAGAGTTTACTTCTTGATCTCCCATATAATTGCGACGCAATTATTGCGTATAGTTCATCTAAGGTTTTGTTTTGCATTACAATAGTTTTTTATGCCAGATGCTTTGTGATAGATTTGTAAATTAAACAAAAGCATTTATTAAATAGCCTTAATACAACGTACACACACACACGGGTAATAGCGGCAGAGTCGTATTTTGCGACAAATTTTGCGACATTCAAAATTTGCGTGAAAGTGGTTCCAAATTAGGCGCGAATATTTTGAATATGATTTGGTAACTACAGGGAAAATGCCATCTTACAAAATGTGAGAAAAAATACTGCGAAATCATTTTCAGATGTTTATTCGCTTAGAATACGATTATTTTTCATTTATAAATAATCGTTAATTAAATTCGTTCATTATTTATTAATTAATTATGTGGAAAAAAATTTGTTTGTGAACGTAAAGTTGTACTGTGTATACTAGTATCTGTATGTACTAATGAAAAATGCATTCGTCGGGTCTCTACCCACGTATCTTTGATATCGTTAGAAAGATGAGACCAGTAACAACGCGGTCTGTTAGATTTTTCGTTTTTTAGTAGCTATGTGGCGGGAGCAGAGCTTTTAGAAGTTCTGTGACGTATTCAAATTTCTTGTCACCATCTTGGACAGCAACAAAAACGGCTTCCCTAATATCGGTGGACTTCCAGTAGACTACTCTTAACTATCCATTGACACAATTTTTGGTTGTTGCTATCCAAGAGATTCTGAAGACGAAAACCATGTGTTGATTTTCGACGTACAGCGCTTTCATTCAAGGACCGTTCGACCTTGATTACAGCGTCTTTCTATGCACTACAAACCTGCACAACTCCAAATGAATCGATAAATTATTCAACTTTGAGTTCGATCAGAACGTCTTTCTATGCACTACAAACCTGCACACTTCCAAATGAATCGACAAATTATTCAACTTTGAGTTCACAAATAAATTTTTTTCAAGACAACTAGTTACTATTTAGTTGCTTGAACAGTAAAGTATTGTGAAATATTACTAGAATCTAGAGTTGCGTCCTATATGACTATGTTGAAAGTTATGTGAAGTCTTGTTTACCCAGACTCAGACCCATCAATTTTTTATAGAAAATTTTACATGAAATATTACTAATTATGTATATAACACAAAACATTTGACTGGACGGCCACAAATACCACGTTCAATATTTTAAAAATTAAAAAAACCAACAAAATAAATCAACAATAATTCAATGTTTATGATTTTGTAAAAATTTTCCAAAATGACACTGTTTGTTGTGGTTCCAAAACGACAAAATGTCGCATGCAATTTGAATCTGCCGCTATTACCCGAGGAGTGTATGTGTACGTTGTATTGAGGCTATTTAGCATTTATCTAGTCCTAAGGTCTGGTCCTAAGCAATGCATGGAAACCAATACTACCAAACTAAACTACTATCAGACATTACACATCCACCCAAACATATAGAACAAATAGCATAGCAGCACACACATATAAAAAGTCACAGTAGGCGATACAATACATTAGTTCCCTGAAGAAGATTACTGGCTGTAATCGAAAGCTAGGAAAAAATAATTTATTAAAAAATAATAAGCAATATCACTTAAATACATGCAACGTCTTTCTCAAAAGCCATCGAAAGTTTTAATTTTCGTCACTGAGTTGAGAAAATTTAAATAAAATTGAATGCGTTTGATAACTTCACATCTAGTTGCAAAAACATCAGTTCCAACCTGTTTCATAAATAACTATTTCATCTAGTACATCTGGTATAGTTTCACTTCTTTGCGCATAAAGCGCGTCAGTACACCACTGCTGTCACATTCGGACCAGTTATAAACAATGTTTTGATTACACAACTCGATTACTAAAACGTGTTATTTGATAAACAAGGAACGAAAAACGCTTATTGTGTTGTAATTCAGTGTCCATCTCGGTGATAATTCCCTGGAGGTTGTCCACGACAATAAAACAATTTAAACTGTAATAACAGTGGCTGATTGTGATTTGATTGGAACTGATGCGAAATGGATTCGGAGAGTCCTCTTTACAAGACTGCTGAATTAGTTCGGGATGCGATGGGCTGCTACTATTTCATTTGCCTTCAATGTGGCAAGGATTTTGAAAATCTGGACGATACAGTTATGCACATCGAAAAGTATTTCTATGAGCCATCCGAAGACGAAAACGTTGATGCATTAACGCCGATGACAATCAACGAACCGGATTGGATGTCAAATGATAGTGATGTAGAAGCAGTGGTAGCAAACATTAAAAAAGAATCATTCGAGGAATACGAAGATTACAAATTGTCCGTTCCCGATCATCAAAGCGATGGTGAACTAGCGGTTGGATGCCCCATTTATTGTCCACTTTGTTCGAAAACATTGAGTCACATGGAAAATTCATTGGAATCTCATCTAATGGACGTGCATCATCGCCCGAAAAATCATGCAAAAATTTACGAATGCAAGATTTGTGGCCGGAATTCATTTACCAGATCGTACGACTTGGAAAGACACAAACTTACTCATGTCCGATACATTAATCTGTCAGCTGAGGCATCACCTTTAAATGCTACGAACAATTTTGAATCTCAGCGACGTAATGGTGAAAGAAATAAAAATTCAGTGCTACTTAACATACTAAGTCAAAGTGCTAGGAAACCAACTACCGAAACATTCGACAAGCCTATTTACCAGTCAAAGAATGTCTCACCTGTTACCTCTAACGCAAAAGTTTGTACGGATAATAAACGTTACCTTTCCACAGAGGAACTGAACAGGAAATTGCAGCCAAAAAATACGAAGCAATCAGAAGAAACGGTCCGCACAGTGAAAACTATAAAATCATCAAATTTTTGCTCAATTTGTCGGACAACACTTTCCAAAAAAGAAACGCTGGAATCTCATTTGATACGCGTGCATCATCGCAACAAATCATATGCTCAAGTGTATGAATGCAATATTTGTGGAAAAAATTCGTTCACCCGACCGTATGACTTGAGACGACATCAGCTCATCCACCTGACAAAAGGCCGAATAGATCGTAAAACAACTTTGCCCAAAAAAGTTTTCAAGACAGAGCCGAAAACTGATGACAAAACAGTCATCACACACGTGCCATTAACAAAGCGGATGATCAAATCGGAGACATCGCAAGCAACAGGTCAAACTGAAGTGAAGAAAATAGCAGCCGAAATTCGAACAACGAACCCACAGAAAGACGGTATTCTATGCGCCATTTGTGATATGAAATTCGAGAGTTATTTGGATGTAACGATGCATCTAAAGGTTGCCCATAATCAGAAACGAATTTACAAATGCAGCCATTCCGATTGTGATGCGGATTCGTTCAGCAGTGCATTTTTGTTGCATCGACACGAAATCTCACACTATCGCAGAATTGATGGTAACAATCCAAATCGTATGAAATGTGTATTCTGTCGGCGGAGTTTTAATAAAAAATGGAATTTAATGAAACACGAAAAGCGGCATCTTGTGGAAATGGCTGAACAGTGAAATCATTCGAACTGTAACACTGTTTTTTGTTATGTTAGGCAGAAAATATTTTATTAATAAAAGAGAAATCATTTGAAATATTAGAGGTGTCTTGAACCGTTGAATAAAATCAGTCACTGATGAAAATGACGCGTCTATACCAGCATGTATTTTGAAAAAGAGGTAAGTTCACCTAATAACCCTAATGTTCCCGAAAAAGTTTGATTGAAATAGTATTTATACGTGGCAGATTTAAACAAATGGTAGTTCCGTACTGCAACATATTCTTTGAATTAATTATTATTGGGATATTCTTCAGTTGGGATCAGTTGTTGTAAATAAAACGCAATTTTAACAGACGCTTCAACGCTATATTTGCGTCATCTTCCGTGCAAGATAATTTTGAGATGGAGAGACATTTTTTTTGTTTACATTTGAATTATTCCTTTTCAGTCGAATAACGTTTTTAATATTTTCTCCACCTTATCGCTTCCAAGGCGGAGTTCTAATATTTTTCAGTTTTGGTTCCATTCTGGACTTTTGTCACTATCGAGCAAGCTATCGAGGTGTTGATAGGCTGGCTCCTAAAATTCTGGATCACTATCTTCTCAGGTTGAGAACTCGAGGACCTTTAGGGTTTTGTTTCTTTTGAGGTTTTTTTTAAGAAGCATTTCTTCATTATTCCAATATTTCTGGGCGGAACCAGACATTATGGGGTTGGGAAACAATTGAGTTCCCTTCAGGCTCTTTGGGAGTATTGAGATATTCGGATATTAGTTCTTAAAATTGCATATTCTTTACCCTTTAAATGGGTTTGTGACCAAAGATCCGATTTTGACTACCGTGGAAATAATGCGGTATCCTGGTATCCTGGACACCTGGAAATCAAAAAAACATAGCTAACGCCGACCCGTACGAAACACCTATTCGTATCAAAAGCCTTTAATGTGAAACCCTTCATTTCTCTTACTTCATTTTCTTCTCTGCTGAAAAGCTATTCGCGCTTTAAAATCACTTGCATTATCCACTCTTTGCCTTGTTATCATATACAAATAAATTGCGTGAGGCAATATAGACAGCCCCGTACGAAGTCAAATTTCATAAATTCCTTTTTAAATAGCTATATACCGCTACATTTACCTATATTTCACTATAAATAAACATTTCACAGATGAATATGATATTATAAAGCTCTATATGCCTGTATATAGCTCAATATAGTTGTATATATTTATATATAGACGTCCATATATGGGATTCTGAAAACGACTAAAACAGATAATCAGTAACTTCTCTGTTAACAGAAACTCTTTAAGTACCATTTTTACACAGATATTTCAATTTTACTAAAATCCAATATGGCCGCCGGAAGCCATTTTGTTAGGAAACCTGAAATAGTACTGACGATTCACATTTATTAATACCTTTCAAACAAAAAAAAATCATGAAATTCGGTCAAAATTTACTCGAGATATTGACAAAATACTCCACGTTCACTGTACGCCCGAGGAGCCAGATAAGAGCTCACTCCAAGAGACCTAGCTCACGCTCCGGAGAACATAATTTCATAAACTTGGTACGGTCAATACCTATCTAATAAAGCTAAAACAGACGAAATATGTTCAAATCTTCGAACTTAGCCTGTCTTTTGACATTATCAAACGGGAAAAAAAAAATTCAAAATCGGATGCGTTTTACTCAAGTTATCGTGCAGACAGACGGACGGACAGACGGACGGACTTTTTTTTCGCTGATTTGGTATCTCTGGACAACCACAATAGGTTTCCCCTTACTCAGGGAGTCCAATTCGACGTGTTACAAACGTATGCGTAAACCTATAAGACCCCAGTACTTCGTACGGGTCTAATCAGCGGGAAATGTATGGACCGGGAAGTCTGTTCCATGTTTTTGGTTACCGGGAAGAAAACATTATTTCTATACCCGATAAAGACACCCACCCCAATTCCAGGTTTAAAAACTTGTTTCCACGACAAGCCGTGATATGACATTCCGTGATATTTTTCTAATGAAGCATCTATACCTTAAAACTACACAGTGCCTTCCATCACGGGTCCAATTAATTACATAAGCGTCATATTATTGTAAAAATCCCACAATATGTGTTCTCTATTGCATGGCTCGCGTAGGTATAGTTGACAGTTTATTTAAGAATTTATATTGTTCGTTCACAGTTCACAATCATTTATCAACATAATGTATTATTAGACCGAGGGTAGAATAGCACCCATATCCCATATAAATAGCATAACCAAAGATAGTTCTAGTTTTTATCTAAAGAATTTATTGAAGATTCATAACAAATATTTTTAACAATGACCGAAATCTTTTTTCCAACTTTCATAAACGACATCAACATTTATGTACATGTGCGATACGAGAATACAAAATATAGGAAAACGAATATCACAACTTTTTACCTTATATTTATTACGGCATCTCCTTGTGTGTGACTGACTATGTCATTTAAGCCATTCAAAAAAAAACATATCTCGAAGAAGAGAATTGGATTTATGGTTCTTTAGATAAATTATAACTTTTCATAGATTTTGAATGAAGAATGGAAAAGATCCTCTTTTGCAAATGTGTGTATTTGATACATTGATGCATTGATACATTTTATTTATTACCTAACTTATTCATTGGTGCAAAGGATATTGAAGATTTTCTGTCAACCGTGGTATTTTTGTTGTGTTGTTGTTGGTTCTTTTTGTGCTACTTTTTAAATTAATTATTTCGTATACGGTTGTACTAAAATCACAGATTAGATTGTGTAGATGATGGGATGATTTTCATTGAAAAGAATTATAATTTAAGAAAAGCTTGACATGGTGAGACTTTTTCGCAGAACACATAAAAATATTGTGCGTAAATAAATGTGCAGTCTACGATGATGAGCTCAAAATTTTCTTCACACCAACTAGATAATTATGTTCGGCAAAATGTGTTCATCATAAATCGCAAAAGTAAACATTAATCCAAACATTAATCACATTACATCAATTAACAGACATTTTAAAACGAACAATTTGCACACTGTAGCTAATATGCCCGAGCAGATATGAGAGTTGACGTTTAAGATAAGCGTTGTGCGGATCTTCTTTTATTCTAAAAAATTGAGAGCATAATCACTGTAGTAAATAAGACATTTTAGTAAGGCTGACTGTGGTGCAATGGTGCAACAGTAACTTATTCGAAACGATTATTTTGAAATTATATCATGCGTTTGATCATCCTCACCATCTCAATTTTACTCTAGTAGGTATTATTCTCGTTCTCACAACGTTTTCATTCGCTAATCCAGCTGGGAATGTAAAATAGTTACAGCGGCAACACATTTGAGCCGGCTTGCATGTCGGTAAGAGAATTAAAATTGCACAGCTTTGTAAACTGAATATATATCACTTTAAATTTAAATGCTTAAGGGGAATGAGAGAGGAATGAGAAATAGTACATTTTCTACCTTGGTGTATATTTCGAGAATAACTTCGTATGTACAATTGTATATAACGAGCGCCAGCGAGTGTATATACAATTGTACATAAGAAGTGATTCGAGAAATATTCACCAAGGTAGAACAATGTTTTATCTCCTGCAAGCTGATATTTCATACATTAGCGAAATAACCACAAAAATTTGGATTTAAATTTAATTAATTAAGCATGTTGTTTTAAAACGCATTCACAACAAAAAAAAACATCATACAGAGAATCCTTTATTTACTTACACACATATACTATCCACCTCAAGTTCAAATCACATCATTCCGACTACTCTGATTATTTGATCGATGTAGAAGTGACTAACGAACCACTACCGACACCAATTGCATCGCGTTATCTGATTTGTTGGCGTAGTGGTCAGCATGTTTGGTTGATATGCTGCTGGTCCCGTGTTCGCTTCCGCCGTTCGGCGATTTTTTTTTCTTCAAATATGTAGATGGAAAGTAAATTTACCCTAGGTGGGTTATGTGTGAATTATCCAATCGTATAGGCTGTGGAAGAAGAAGAAGAAGATAGGCTGTGGTTATGTATGTGTTTGTGTTTATATGCAGAAACGCGTAATGTATGAAATATCAGCTTGCAGGAGATAAATCGTTGTTTCATGTACATAAGATATATGCAAATTATATCTTACACGTAGTTTGATTCTGGCATATAAGTTGGTAAAATGAAAATGCAATTAGGTTTTGTTTAGTTCTATTTAACAGATTAATTTACTTAATGCTTGGAAGTTTTTAAAGTTCAACATATGGCTGCTGAAATTTTAAATAGCGTGCTACAGTCCTATCACTAGAAACCTATTCCCATGTATTCTCAGGAGGCTAATTTCACTGTAACAATAGCCCAATATTTTTATTGATTTTTTATTAATCTCTAACAGACACCGAAACCAGAATCAACATTTTTCTTTAATAAAATTTGTAGATAAAAAGAAACCATTACATCTAACCACGAAATATTTCCGATATTCCTTTGATTTCTTTTTGTTAAAGAAAAAGAAAAAGAAAAAAGTTGTAACAACAATGGACCCAATCCTTATGGTGAAATTCGTTTTTAGTTGTTGTTGTCTAATGTTATTTAATGAAGTGTATTGTTGTGATATTGATCCGAATTAATTGAATTATAAATGATTAATGGTCGTTTGATACAAGTTTTCTTTAGGATAATCGAAGATCAATTTCAGTGGACTGATACTTGAGACATGGCAGTATTACTTACTGTTCTGTAAAAGTCAAACTAAAGAAGTAAAGTGGTTAATAATTTCAAAGTATTTTTCTCAACTAATTATAAAATTAAGCGAAGTACCCCAGATAAAAATTAAAAAATTAATAGTTACATACGTATCTGTTGTGGACGGTATATTTTAGGCAATTTCGTCGACAAGCGAAAGTGCCTAAAATAAGCCGTCCACGAGGCATGAAAAACGTTTTTCGCAATTCCGGTCCATAATCATCACCTTTCCATGCATCCATTTAATGTCGTTTTGAAGGTATTTATTTCACTGTATTTCTGGACACAATGCGATATTCGCACGCAGCATAAATAAAAATCTTGCATTGACCAGAAATCGAACTCCCGACACCAAAAGGTTTTTGAACACAAAGCAGCGACTATAGCCATTGGGCTATAGAGTCACACAATTATACCGAACTTATTGTTGAAGCGTATATACTATTATACTAAGCATTGACTACTCGCTTTCATTCAACGCGTCTCTTTACATCACATTGCAATGTGTATTATAATGCAGCCTTCTTGATCGTTCAAATGAATTTCTGCATAGGGTACGGACCCCAGTATTCGGCATAGTTTAGAATATCGGCCACAACAATGGGTTTCATTGGGTTTCATTGTTCTAAACAATAGATGGCCGATATTCTAAACTATGCCGAATACTGGGGTCCGTACCCTACAAAAGAATTTTGGTCAAAATGTAGGACATGTTTTGCATTGGAAAGGTGATTATGGTCCGAAATTGCGAAAAACGTTGTATCTACCACGGTAAGTATGCCGGTATTTTTTCGCACACGACGTCTAGTGCGAAAAAATACCTTCATACCTACCTTGGTAGATAAATAACTAATATACATACGCACCTATTACCTACAACTGTCGGTTTATTGAGCTAAATCTCTCGACAAGTAAAAAGATTTTGCAAATTTCCTAAAGAATCGTCATTTTTATTTATTCCCTTGACTGAAAGTCAGGGTCTTATGAAAGAAAATACCCTTAAATGTCCGTAACGCTAAGTTCACTTTGATATTTTGAAAATGTTCTAAATTGGCAAAAAACGTAAAATACAGAAAACGTCCGTACACTTGTGGACTCGATAACTCGAGTAATTCTTTACCGATTTTCAAAATTTTGGTTTTAATCGACGGAGAATGAAAATCATGAGGTTAAGTTCGTAGATGGGCAATATTGGAGTAATGAGATCCGATTTTCAAAGATTTTGTATTAATCGACGAAGATTGAAACTCTTGAGGCTGAGTTTGTAGATGGATAATGTTCGAACAACGAGATGGGAGAAATTCAACACAGACGCTTTCTCTTGTTACCGCGCGATAACTTGAGTAATTTTTACCCGATTTTCAATTTTTTTTGTTTTAATTGACAGAGAATGATATTGGAGTAGTGAGTTTGGAGTAATTGTAAACATAACTTGTTATACCACGACATTTTTGCAACGGATTTCCAGACAAATTTCTTATTTGACGAGTTGTGAAATTCTGGATTTCTGGTCTAACAATTAAGAAGTATTCTTAAAAGAATTTTTTTCGTTCCTAAAATGTTTGAACGAGTGTGAACTTTGCGGCCAGAGCGAAGCGAGGGCCCAGTTTCACACGAGTTTAATTTATTCAAGCGGTAGGCAAGAAATATGCCACCTTTTCAGCGCTTTTAGTAGACTATATAGGAGACTCATCGCTCGCTGAACCTTCGATTCACGCAGCTCTTAAGAAAATTAAATAAATTTTGAGTTTTCTAAATGCCCAGTGAAAATAAAAGAGATACTCAATTAATGATGTAGCAAAGAGACCATTCTTGTTTTGCTTTTTCATCTGACTATAATTTTGTGTTTTTCAAAACAACAGCTTTTTTAAAAATGGTAAGACAACTGGGACTGGAATTATTGAAAGTATTGATAGTCAGTCAAGGGAAATGACCCACCCAAGTGGTGGGGCCTAGTTAAGAAGTCTCAAATTAAGTCGAAAAGTAAAGCAGAACTTTTTCCACATAAAATGCAATATTTACCGAATAATTTAGGAATTTGTTTTGATTTGATTTCGTGACTGAAATATCAATGGTATTGTATTATATGTAATGTTGACCAGATTGGTTCGATCGATGGCAAAAATAAAAAGCACACACACGCAGAGCAGACTGAAAAAAAAACTTATTTATTATTTATCGCAAGTAAGTTTGAATTGGCTTCCATGTGTAACTGAAGGATATTTTATTGAAAACCTTACATGGACGGATATAAAGTTTTCAGAGGGAAAATGAAAGAAACTGGAGTGTTAGTAGATGTCGTGACCGGAAGAATGGTAAGGTTAAACTTTTTTTTCTACATTTATAATAATTTTTGGCAAACATTTGCTACACATGTGACCTAATTGAGTTTGTTCTTTATCTTAGCTGTTGACAATATTGATGTGACAACTGTGTAGCAGTACGATCCAATCTAATTAACTGAAACTTTATAATAGTATGTTACATACCAAGGATCAAAAAGGTGTGTTTTAGACCCAGGTGGTGAAAACGTCCAGGGATGGAGCGACGCGAAGCGGATTGTATACTATTTTTCTTCCTGGAGTACCAAAGTCACATTCCGAACAAAACATAACAACAAAACTGAACAACATACTGGTGCAAAAGCATTCCATATTAATGCCGAAAGTAATCCGTATGAATGCCTAAAGAAGTCCGTTCCGTGTGCATGTATTCTCAAAAATGTCGAAAAATAAGCAATCTGTAGGAATGCCGAAAGACATCCGAATGAATGCCGAAAGCAGTCCGTATGAATGCTGAAAGCAATCCTTATGAATGCATTGTCACAAAACACTAAAAACATTACATTCGCGTACATACAACAACTTGACACATTTGGGAAAGAATAAAGATAGGATCGAAAATGACATAAGCGGGAATGAAAATTGAGAGAAAATAGTAGGGGAGAATGTTGCTCTTTCGGTACTAAATTTGGTGAGTGAATGTGACGGTCTACAGGAAGAAAAATGTTATTGTGAATGAAGCAATTAGTTAAAAAAAAGTTTTACGTTTTATTAAGACGCCTTCAGACACAATTTTAGCTTTATCGTCTGATTGGTAAGATTTTCAGCATCAACTTTTGTTATTTCGATAATGTTAAGTGTAATATTGCGGTACTAGTACCTCAAACAGTGAACATAAGCAACAAATTACTCGATAGAAATGAAAAATCGTAGACTAGGCAATCAAACATGCACTTTAAAAATATGGAAGCGGCAGGCTAGAAGATTTTTCCTTAAGTTTTTCATTAATTCTTTAAATATTATATTCTCTTAGAATGTGTAAGTGTATACGAAACATGGACAATGATTTAAATACGTGGAACATAGTGTCAACTTTTATTATTTCTATAGACCAATCATTAAATTCTGCAAATAATAGTGAAACGACAGGCTGAACAGATTTTCATTTGGGTTTGTTTTAGCTTGAGCTACTCAGCATGGTTTTGAGGCTACTAGATAATTCAGGTCCCTAGTCAAATCAAGCGCTACTACCTGGTTTACTTTAGTCTGCCGTGCTTGAGCTATCAAAGCACACTTAATTATTGTCATTTTCTACATCATGCGGGCGTGACGCAATTCCACTACCAAAAAGATTGATTTATTTTTTTGGGGCGGCGGAGCACATATACATCCACTTTTTGACTTCTCTCCTTAAATGGTTAAAAATGTACTGAAAGAATTTAAACGGAAGAAAACCGAATCATCTGCCACTTGTGACGCAATAGTATTTTTCCTAACGCATGCTAAGAGGCATTTTTAGCGAACGAGAGGTTTCCAGCAAGAGCCGGAGGCGAGTGCTGGAATCGAGTTCGCTGAAAAAGCCTCTTAGCATAAGTTAGGAACGACGTTTTGTTTGTAGTGGGCTGGAAATGAGCGACGAAGTCGCGATATTTAACCACTAGACAAACTAATTTATTTTTGTAAAATTTTCATTCACAATTTTTTGTGGTTTTTTGCGTACGGCGCACAATGCGTCACCCTCAGCGATATCAGATATTTTGTAAGTAAGATAAAAATGACTTGCGTCACATTTACCTTTTAAGGGTTTTTTGACTGATTCTTTTACAATAGAAGAGAAGGAATCGTCGATCATCCGAAATTCCATTGTTCATACTTTTTCAAAACAAACGAAAAGAAATCTCTTTAATGTTACCGCTGGGCAATGAAACATTTTGCTGACTGTCTATTTTTATGAGAACTAAATTATGAGCGATGTAGGGAGACCATTTCGATTTTAGTGTCATATGGATGCAATTATTGAATAGTACATTAAGGTACCGGTGAATATACCGAAAATTAATACTCTTCTGTATATTACACAAACACGAGTGTAACGAGTGTACGTGTAATATACAGAAGAGTATTAATTTTCGGTATATTCACCGGTACCTTATAATGTTTTATTGTTTTGCGGAAGCGACCAACTTATCGACATATTAATGTAGGCTTATGAACTCTAGGTAATTAATATTGACGTCATATCAATGGAATAATTGATCCAAAAAACAGTGTTTAATGTCGATATATTTACCGCAATGCTATAAATGTTATTACATATATAAAAACAATATTTTTGCCTACAGAACACTCCTTTACAACGTAAAACGCTTCATCTATCAGGCTGATAATGAAATTCAATTGTTGGGGTAGGGATGATAATGTATGAATTTTGTGTATATACCAAAACGCATACAATTTCAATATCCCAACACTTTCGATTCTTTGTACGGGACCCCTTTCATTACACTTTTAACAATAATAAAAAATTTCAAACAACAAACAGTTGTGCAGTTACACCATAGCTTATCGACCAACTGTCGCCTAAATTAAATATCGAAAATTTTTGCATATTGAAATTATTTTCCAACTTTGGTTTTCATTTGGCATTCTCAACCAGCCCTTCGGCAGAGACGACATATAATTTCAAATCTAATGAGAAACAAGTGATTTTCGTATTCGATGTTCTGTTGTTGTTTTTTATGAAAGGAGAATGCTTATTTCGTTAAGTGATATTTGAATGAAGCATACGACTAATTTATGGCTGTTAAGCATTCTAATAGGACTCTCTTGTTCTCGAAATAAATCTAACAAAAAGTGTTTAAAACTAAATTTAGTTTTGTAAACAATAATTTTAAATGTAGCAACATGGTGAAGGGAGGAAGAAACGATGACATAAAAAAATGTATTATTAGAAAAATGCGTACTTACAATAGGATTGCATGTGTAAAAATTATTTCAAAGGCATTTTAACCCTCAAACAAACATATTTAAGGGTAAATTATTGATATCTGCAACATATATATTCTCTCCGACAAGGTTATTTATTTTAGAAGTGCTACAAGCCGTCTAAGCCACTTAAGAAGTGTTTACAGCAAAAACAAAACGTCGACGACATTATTATTATTGCCAAGAGGTGTGGGATACTTTATGGGAGCTGTTACCGAAAATGGATTTAATGTGCCTTAATTATTATCCTTAAACAATTTTGATGTCGTTTTTTTTACTTCTTTCACTTGAAGCTTGTTAGAAAATTTATGTGTCAAGTGGTTTTTGTAACAGTGAAAAAATAAACATTTTTTGTTGAACAGGAAACTTCTTGCACTTAGTTCTTTTAAGTAATATTTTTATAGAACACGACATTCCATTTTGTGTCATTTCGTGTGTACAGGGACCGATTTCGTGTTTGGTTCAATTTTGTCACTTTTAAGTGAGTAAATGGTGTCTGGGTAACATGAGATTTATAGTTCACGTCTTTCGGGGATTTCGGTTCACCTTATTTGTGCGGCATAAATGTGCAACGAAAGTGTAATGTTTTCATATAGTTTTCCTTAAGTGCTGTTTAGCAGCTCTTTTCAACCAAAAGACATAAATATTTTCGAAAACTGTATTCGTAACACTAAACAGTAACAGTAAAAATTATGCTAACGTCAATTTAGCGAACTATCGAATAGTAAGTATTTGATCAATTTCTTTTGGTGCAAGCTTTTGAACTGTGGTTACAAAAACAGACAAAGAATCCTGCAAAGCAGTTAGTCGATAAATCGATAAATACGAAAGGCAGAAAGGCTATTGGCTCAAAGTTCGAATATCAAAATAAAGACTAGATTAACTTAATATTTTAATTATAAATATTATAACATATTAATTCACTGTAGACTCATTCATGTTAATATCCCTGAATAAGGGATTTCAGTAATCACATAAATTTTGGAATGGAAATTGTCCCGTTTTGCAAATTTAACTTATACAAAATTATTTAAATACATTTTCATAAAACATACCCTCCTGGTGCCTATTAAACTATTAATCAGCCGAACATAAATAACATGTTTTTCATTGCAAAAATGCTATTAAATTAAATTAAATTTTAAAATGATAAGCGATGCAAAATGTATTTTTGTTTGTTTTTTTTTGCATGTCGCGAGAAGAGGAACGTCGAACACTCAACACAAAATAGGCACTTTATAATTCCGAGTCAATTTAATAAGTATAGAATTCTTTCTGAGCAATAAATCTTCACTATTCTTATCTTGAACTTTAAGTATAGGATAGCTAGAAGTTGAAAGTAAGCATACCGTCTAAAATGTCATTTCAAAAGAATTATTCCCTTGTAACCTAACAATGTATGAAATGTGATGAAAAACGTAATTGTTTGTAACCAATTTTTTTTTGTCATCACGATAACTTGAGTAATTCATAACCGATTTTGATGATTTTTTTTTAAATCAACGAGGAATGGGATTCCTGAGGTTAAGTTCGAAGATGGGCCATCTCGGGATAAGGTTCTGAAAATTATTCCAGAAAAACAGGATTTTACTCGGTTGATTATTGATAATTTAATGTGTTATTCTCCAGTGGAGAAAATAGTGAAAAATTTAGGTTCCCAAAATTATCCATTTGACATTTGGAAGGTCAAGCTCGACGATGAACTATGTGTGAACAATTCTTCAAAAGGTTTGCCAGAAAATATAAATGCAACAAAATAATTGATTTGATAATTAACAAGCAGCAGGTAACTAAAATTCCATATACAGGGTAAGCCCCTAGAATGCTTTAAATAGCTAGGTCCTTTTTTGATTTATGTTGTGATTGATTGATTCATGCCACACATTCAAAACTAAAACGGAAGCATCATTTCGTCTAAACAACTGCAGGCAGAGATGTGGCTAAACAATGTTTCATGACCAAGAGGTACTTTATGCACGACGAGCAAATAGCAGCGGCCCAGACGTACAGCACTGTTTGAAAGTTGACCATACTTTGACTGATGGCTGGCCTTGGGTGGTGAGTGCGAACATCAGAGTGGGCTCAATTTGTCGGCCGTGGATAGGCCAACGATCGTTACGTTTTTGTTACAATTACAAAAATCTATTGAGAAAATATCGGTCGACCAAAAGGTGCATTAGACAAAAAAATATTTGAAGATCTGAAAATTTGTGTCCACACATCAAATAATTTTCCTTGGTGCTAAATCGCTTAGTTCTCTTTTTTCAATCCGAAGTGACTATTTGCACCCGGGTGTAAATAGTCATATAAACACTATTTGCACCCAACTCCAACATAAATCCCGCTTTTGTTATGGAAAAATAAGAAAAAAGTTACCGTTTTAGTAGGAGCGAACATACTCTGTTGGACTTTAGCAATTAGATTCTTCCTTTTACGAATCGGAACGAAAATAGTCTGATGGACTTTAGTAATTAGATTCTTCCTTTTACGAATGAGTTCGAACATACTCTGTTGGACTTTAGCAATCAGATTCTTCCTTTCACGAATGGGAACGAAAATACTGTGATGGACTTTAGAAATTAGATTCATCCTTTTTCGAATGAGTTCGAACATACTGCGATAGACTTCAGCAATTAGATTTTTCCTTTTACGAATGGGTCCGAACCTACTGTGATGGACTTTAGCAATTAGATTCATCCTTTTACGAATAGGAACGAAAATACTCTGTTGGACTTTAGCAATTAGATTTTTCCTTTTACGAATGGGTTCGAACATACTGTGATGGACTTTAGCAATCTTAGATTCATCCTTTTACAATTAGGAACGAAAATACTCTGTTGGACTTTAGCAATTAGATTCATCCTTTTACGAATAGGAACGAAAATACTCTGTTGGACTTTAGTAATTAGATTCTTCCTTTTACGAATGAGTTCGAACATACTGCGGTAGACTTCAGCAATTAGATTTTTCCTTTTACGAATGGGTCCGAACATACTGCGATAGACTTCAGCAATTAGATTTTTCCTTTTACGAATGGGTCCGAACATACTGTGATGGACTTTAGCAATTAGATTCATCCTTTTACGAATAGGAACGAAAATACTCTGTTGGACTTTAGTAATTAGATTCTTCTTTTTACGAATGAGTTCGAACATACTGCGGTAGACTTCAGCAATTAAATTTTTCCTTTTACGAATGGGTCCGAATGGGATGGACTTTAGCAATTAGATTAATCCCTTTACGAATAGGAACGAAAATACTGTGATGGACTTCAGCAATTAGAATTTTCCTTTTACGAATGGGTCCGTAGATACTGTGATGGACTTTAGCAATTAGATTAATCCCTTTACGAATAGGAACGAAAATACTCTGTTGGACTTTAGCAATTAGATTTTTCCTTTTACGAATGGGTCCGATCACACTAGATAGCAGCTCAGATATTGAGTCTGAACCTTATCCAAAATTTATCTACTTCAAAAACAAAGTTCTGTTCTACTACAGATTATCGTATCAGTACAAAACCATCGCCAGTGCTTTGAATTTTCTTGTTTATCTACACATTTCAGGTAATGTGCTGTGTACTTGCCTCGATTGGTTCCATTTGTTATGTATTGATATTACTGCCGCTGCAGCAAAACAAGTAAATGTGACATTCTTTTGCAAATCTTGCAGAATCTAAATTTTTTTTACTTTTCCACACTGAAATTCTTTCTTTTTGTATTTTTGATAAATAAAAATACAATTTTCATTCACTAAGTACTTCCATTGTTACTTTTAACTTAAACGGCAGCTTTTTCTAATAGTTTCCATATAAAACAAGGCATCAGAACAGTCGGAGCGTTTGCTGCGACTTAGCCCCGTACGATCCGTAATCCTATTTCGTCCGTAACCATAATACGTCCGTAGCCGTAATACGCCCGGAACCCTAATACGTCTACAACCCTCTAATGCGTCTGTTACCAAAATGCAAGTCAAGTTGGGCATGGTCAAATTTACTGAAAGTGTTCATTTTTAAAATTGCGCATAGCGCAATTACGAAAGCCCGTACGAAGTACCTCTCAAATAAAACCAACAATTTACGACATTATTTTATAAACCCAAATTTTTTTGCCAACTTTCCATTGGGTATTCAATTACCTCTCAAATAAAACAAAAACTAGCAAAATCGGTTGAGATTTACTCGATTTATGTGCAAAAAGCACTTAGGGCCGAGTAGCGGCCTTAGTCCAAGGGCGCAAATTTGAAACTTTTTTTGCCATCATTCTATTCGGCATTCAATTATCTCTCAAATGAAACAAAAACTAGCAAAATCGGATGAGATTTACTCGATTTATGTGCAAAAAACACTTAGGGCCGAGTAGCGGCCTTAGTCCAAGGGCCCAAATTTGAAAAAATTTTCGCCACGTTCTTTTCGGTATTCAATTACCTTCCATAAAAAACTAAATCTAGCAAAATCGGATGAGATTTACTCGATTTATGTGCAAAAAACACTTAGGGCCGAGTAGCGGCCTTAGTCCAAGGGCCCAAATTTTAAACTTTTTTTGCCACGTTCTTTTCGGTATTCAATTACCTTCCATAAAAACTAAATCTAGCAAAATCGGATGAGATTTACTCGATTTATATGCAAAAAACACTTAGGGCCGAGTAGCGGCCTTAGTCCAAGGGCCCAAATTTGAAACTTTTTTTGCCATCATTCTATTCGGCATTCAACTATCTCTCAAATGAAACAAAATCTAGCAAAATCGGATGAGATTTACTCGATTTATGTGCAAAAAACACTTAGGGCCGAGTAGCGGCCTTAGTCCAAGGGCCCAAATTTGAAACATTTTTTGCCATCATTCTATTCGGTATTCAATTATCTCTCAAATAAAACAAAATCTAGCAAAATCGGATGAGATTTACTCGATTTATGTGCAAAAAACACTTAGGGCCGAGTAGCGGCCTTAGTCCAAGGGCCCAAATTTGAAACTTTTTTCGCCACGTTCTTTTCGGTATTCAATTACCTTCCATAAAAAACTAAATCTGGCAAAATCGGATGAGATTTACGGTTTATTTCTTTTTGTACACAAAAAGTACGTTCTGTACACAAAACATACATTTTGTACACAAAAAGTCAATTGTGTACACAGAAACCATGATTTTGTACACAAAAATGATTATTTTGTACATAAAAGTGATCATTTTGTACACAAAAGTGATCATTTTGTACACAGTAAGTTCGTTCTGTACACAGTATGTTCGTTCTGTACACAAAGAAGAATCATTTTGTACACAAATTTGATGATTTTGTGAGAGAGAGAAGAATATATTTATTCATCGACGTTATTACAATGTTGGCCTGTGGGAATCGGAATAATGCGAATTCTTATACATGTGCATTTGAATATTTAAAATTTTCAATGAGTAATCTAAATATTGTATTATTGTGTTATTAATTTAAAAAATGTTAGGTAAAAACATTGTACATGAAAAGCAGCGCCGCAGGCCGTGAACTTTAAAAAAAAAAAAAAGAAGCGGGGTCGAGGGGCGGCAGCCCCCGCAGTGGGGGGTCAAGGGGGGTACAGCCCCCCTTGCGGGGTCTAAGGGGCAGAGCCCCTAGCGGGGTTTGGGGCAGAGCCCCATGAACGTACGGCAGCCTGCAGGGCGTAAAGAAAAGCTCGCCGCAGGCGCGGGGGTTTGGGGGCGGAGCCCCCGCACAAAGAAAATACATCATCCTACAGTAAAGAAAGTGTATGAAACAAGATGTAGTCCAATGACAAAAGATTGAATTAAGCAAATATACTTTTGAAAGACTACAGACACAAATTACACGTTCTCTTCTCTAACTGTATTACCTCTTCTTTTTGGTGCCGTTGTTCTGTTAATTATTAACTTCTAGGAATGAAAGTGCTGCTCAATGCAATTTATGTTTATAATAAAAAAATCTCTCAAAATCAAAAAACACAGCCAATTGAGAACTCTCATTGTGATAAAGCTTCTTTGTTTTGTCACACTTGATAACTTATGTGCTGAGATCGCGTAAAGCTAATTCAAAAAATTGCTAGAAGCTTAACAAGATTTTGTGTACGAATAGTGTTTTCTGTGTACGTTGTTACGGTTTCCGTGTACAAAATCAGTTATGTTTGTGTACAAAATATTTTTGTTTGTGTACAAAACAGACCTTTTGTGTACAAAATAATCAATTTTGTGTACAAAATCTTTAATTTTGTGTACAAAATATTTTTTGTGTGTGTACAAAAGGGACGTTTTGTGTACAGAACGTACTTTTTGTGTACAAAATGAAATGAACCGAGATTTACTCGATTTATGTGGAAAAAACACTTAGGGCCGAGTAACGACCTTTGAGCCCTCCCAACAAGCTCGCGTTGCATCCTACACAAAAACAATGTTCAGCAACTTTGTTCTACTCGTCAATACCTCTCATTTGATATATCACAAGCAGCTATTACGTGCGTATTTCGGTAGATATCGTCGAAAGACTGAAAAACACCTATAGGGCCCTAGCTCTGGAAGGGCCGACCCTACCATGCCCATTTTCGAACTTGACCTTACTTTTGTCGATACCAATCGGGGAAAAAAAGAATTTTGAAAAAAGGTTGTGATTTGCTCAAGCTAGAGGGGTCACGGACGGACGGACGGACATTTTTTTTATTGCGGATTCGTCATCTATGAACATAACCAAAAGCTTTGCCCTTACTGTCTGCTTCCAATTCGACGTGTTACAAACGGCATATTAATCTTATAAGCCCCCAGTACTTCGTACGGGGCTAAAAACGTAATTTCCTTGGATTTTGATATAGTGTTTATATGACTAATTGCACCCGGGTGCAAATAGTCTTTATATGACTAATTGCACCCGGGTGCAAATAGCATCTACCTTTTCAATCAATGGTCTCCATTTTGTCCATAATTAGTGATCCTCATGTAAATAAATAACTAACACACTAACGCTAAATTAAGTTGGAAAGCCGTCCGTTGCTGCAAGTGAAATATTATTATTATATTTGTAATTTGTAATTTTTAGCCCCGTACGAAGTACTGGGGGCTTATAAGATTAATATGCCGTTTGTAACACGTCGAATTGGAAGCAGACAGTAAGGGCATAGCATTTGGTTATGTTCATAGATGACGAATCCGCAATAAAAAAAATGTCCGTCCGTCCGTCCGTCCGTCCGTCCGTCCGTCCGTCCGTCCGTCCGTGACCCCTCTAGCTAGAGTAAATCACAACCTTTTTTCAAAATTCTTTTTTTCCCCGATTGGTATCGACAAAAGTAAGGTCAAGTTCGAAAATGGGCATGGTAGGGTCGGCCCCTCCAGAGCTAGGGCCCTATAGGTGTTTTTCAGTCTTTCGACGATATCTACCGAAATACGCACGCAATAGCTGCTTGTGATATATCAAATGAAAGGTATTGACGAGTAGAACAAAGTTGCTGAACATTGTTTTTGGGTAAGATGCAACGTGGGCTTGTTGGGAGGGCTCAAAGGTCGTTCCTCGGCCCTAAGTGTTTTTTGCACATAAATCGAGTAAATCTCATCCGATTTTGCTAGTTTTAGTTTTTTATGGAAGGTAATTGAATACCGAAAAGAACGTGACGAAAAAAATTTTAAATTAGGGCACTTGGACTAGGGCCGCTACTCGGCCCTAAGTGTTTTTTGCACATAAATCGAGTAAATGTCATCCGATTTTGCTAGTTTTTGTTTCATTTGAGAGATAATTGAATGCCGAATAGAATGATGGCGAAAAAAGTTTCAAATTTGGGCCCTTGGACTAAGGCCGCTACTCGGCCCTAAGTGCTTTTTGCACATAAATCGAGTAAATCTCAACCGATTTTGCTATTTTTGTTTCATTTGAGAGGTAATTGAATACCCAATGGAAAGTTGGCAAAAAATTTTGGGTTTCTAAAATAATGTCGTAAATTGTTGGTTTTATTTGAAAGGTACTTCGTACGGGCTTTCGTAATTGCGCTATGCGCAATTTTAAAAATGAACAGTTTGAGTAAATTTGACAATGCCCAACTTGACTTGCATTTTTGTAACAGACGCATTAGAGGGTTGTAGACGTATTAGGGTTCCGGGCTTATTAGGGCTACGGACGTATTATGGTTGCGGACGAAATAGGATTACGGGTTGTACGGGGCTAAGTCGCAGCAAACGCTCCGACTGTTCTGATGCCTTGTTTGAATAATAAAGTTCGTTAAGTTAAATTATGTCATCCATCCATAATATTTAAATGATTCAAAGTTATTTGTAAACTAAATTTTGGTAAAATAAAATTTCAAGAAGAAAAAGAATAAATCATTTTCAATCAGTCAAAGACACTCAAAGAGTAAAAGTGACGCAAGTACCTGGGCATACTTCCAGCTGTATAACGATTTGTTATTTTGACAAGAAGGTATAACGGGACTTTCTTAAGGTTTTTTTTTGTAATCTTACTTTAAAGAGTTTTTCCCGACTTCGAATTGTTTTAGAAATTTATTTCATTTTCTAGTCACTGACTCTGGATTTTATTTGAAATTGAATTCCTCTGAAACTTTTTATGTTTGATAAACCGAAGTATGGCAAACAGAGATTTCTTATATGATTCTTAGATCACGTTTTACTGCATCATTAATTTTGTCGTCATCGCATCGGTACCACACAACAGCTATTCAGATCACTAACTTTATGACAAATGGAACATGGAAGATCAAACAATGAGACTTCTTATATTTTTGTGAGATTTATCCAGTTCAGTTCATACCATTGCACATTTACAGCGATGATCATAAAATATTGTAATTTATAGCTTTCCAAAAATACTGCGCATAATTTCTGAAAAAATAAAATATTTATTTCTGACTGGTTGCTGAATGCATTTACTCATCTAAACGTTCATGCACACACACTGCACATTCATTAAGGCATTACCCGATTATACCATATTCCGTACTGGCATATCAAATCCAAAAGGTCTTCGTCCCCTATTAAAATACAAAAAGAGTCCTAGTCTGGTGCTAGTTGTCCAAAAAACCTGTTTCGCTCATATTGGATGTAAAAAGCGATTTTATTGTTGATTATTGTAGATTGAGTGACAAGAAACACAGCGCCCCATGTTGCCAAGCCGATGACGCTGTAGTTTGGGCGGTAGAGCCGTTGCCACTGAAAACTAGTTATTGCTCTGTAAAATCCATTTTTTTGCCGATTTCACCAAAATCAGCTGATTCTTTGATCTTATATTGGTCATACAAAAATATAAAATTGATCAAAAAGTTTCAGATGGCGCTGTAATTCAAGATAGCGGCCACCAGTACAAAAATAGTCATAGCTCAGCTAAATTACATCTGCTATAGGCGTGTGATAGCTCAAAATTTTCAGGAAAGAATTACCTGTCTATTGGTGTTGGAAAACATGCAAAATGGCGTCCAATAATTCAAAAGCTTACATATTTCGGCCATATTTCGGGCAAATTAAACGTGAAATAACTCAATATTTCGAGAAATTAATATTTTATCGACTTCTATTGAAAATCATCTCAAATGGCGCCTAAATATTCAAAAAGCGCCAAATTCAAAAAAATTCTCAAATATTTCATATTTTTAATACTAGATTTTCAAATTTGAAGGCAAAATGTGAAAACTAAATGAATATAACCCAAATTTGTACTTGAATTAACCACTTTATTAGAAAGCTACCTTCGCTAAATACATAAACGGCTTAAAATTACTAAAACACTCACTAAATATTGGTTATTGTGGTTTGATATTGTTACTAAATTTTAGCTAACAAATTTAAATCTAAAAAATGGAAATCTAGTTATTTGGTTCCAAATACAGAAAGATATATGAAATGTGTGTGAAACAAAACGTACTCAACACAGTCCCGGAATTATAAGAAGTAACAATTACTATCCAATCGAAACATGTATGGCAGCAATTATAAACCATAACAGCTCGCGAATCATAAAACGTGTTGGATTTCACTTTTTTAACAGTAAAAGTAAGCCAGAAGCCAAGGAAAAACCTGAAATGAAGTGTTTGCTATAGCGACATTTTGTTGGTGTCCCACGGACGAAGATGATGATGATAATGAACTAAGCTTTACTAGACTCGACTGAAACCTGGATAGAATTAAACCTAAATTGAAAAATTTGACCTGACCTGAATTTATCTGAAACCTGAAAATAAAAATAATAACCTGAGCTGACCGGCTTCAAATTGTTTTAGGTTGATCTGAAAATATCACTAATGGTTATTTTCCGAACGAATGCTAAAATAATTTTCTAGCGAATTGCCAGAGGCCGGAGGCGAGTGTTGAAATCAGATTCGCTAAAAAAGATTTTTAGAATAAGTTAGGAACTACGTTTTTCCTAGACGACGAAGTCGCGATATTTCTGCAAGTAAGGAAAAAAAATCATGTCAACCAAAAAATGGTATTCAGTTAGCGTAATGCTCCAGGCTTGGTCATGGTGCGACCTATAAAATCCCGAGTGAGTAGTAAAGCGTCCGACATCCACCTGACACACATATATTGTGTCGACGAACGTCTTATCCAGTTATGAGAAACGCTACAGTTGGAAGTTCTTTGTAATTCTAAGAAATTTATCGACAAATTGAGATCGTTAAAGAGAACAGCTTCAGTAGAATGCCACTATATAGAGTATGTATTACAGAACATTTCAAATGCTATTCAAAGACGAAAATTGGCATGCATTCTAAGAACATTAGGGACAAATAGAGTTGACGATTTTTATTGTAAAATTTGTTATTTGAAAAGATAATTTTTTTACTGAATACGCCATTGTGCGCAGTTTATTTTTGCTTATAAACAGAGGAAATCAACTTCTTGTTATCAAAAATGAGGAGCGATATATTAGTTTCTGGAGGCAACACATGGCATTGACTCTACTTGTGCATCGTAGAGGTATGTAAAACAATTACCGTATCGGTTTGTACAGATGCATATGATCGTAAGTTTTCGTGACTTAATTATCTGGAAATTGCGGCTTCCTTGTAACTGCTTCGAAGCTGACAATGGGTTGTGATGAAAGTTCATGGTTTGACCGTCGAAACTGATCGCCAGCGCCAATGTCAACATTTTCTTTTTGATTTCTCACTTCAATGATCTATTGAAATTGAGATATAGACTCAATAAACTAATTTATTCAACGTATACTACATGCCTGAAACATAAATAGTTTCACAAATTGTGTATTTACTGAGCTTCATAGACCTGAAACGTCATTCTTCTTCTTCTTAAAATGGCGAAAATCACAACCCATCAGCTGAATTTCAGCCATTTTCAGTAAAAAGAGAGGCCTCAAAAAATTTTACAGTCAAAAGCTTGAATATATGAAAAAAAACGAGATTCTTATGATTAATGGGTTAATTCAAGTACAAATTTGGGTTATATTCATTTCGTTTTCACATTTGCCTTAAAATTTGAAAATCTAGTATTAAAAATATGAAATATTTGAGAATTTTTTTGATTTTGACGCCTTTTTGAATATTTAGGCGCCATTTGAAATGATTTTCAATAGAAATTGAAAAAGTATCAATTTCTCGAAATTTTGAGCTATCACATGCCTACAGCAGATGTAATTTAGCTGAGCTATGACTATTTTTGTACTGTTGGCCGCCATCTTGAATTACAGCGCCATCTGAAACTTTTTGATCAATTTTATATTTTTGTATGACCAATAAAATATCAAAGAACCAAAATCAGCTGATTTTGGTGAAATCGCCAAAAAAAAATGGATTTTACAGAGAAATAACTAGTTTTCAGCGGCAACGGCTCTACCACCCAAGCGCTGAATTCCTTGTCACTCAATCTACAATAATCAACAATAAAATCGCTTTTTACATCCAATATGAGCGAAAGGACAACTCGCACCAGACTATCTGCTGCATGTAAACATAGCGATTGCGCTACGGTCGTTGTTAACTGGGTAAATAAAAATTGTTTTTAATGTTGGTGTTGTTCTTCTTCTTTTTTCTTCACCAACATTTTATTATGCATCGTGACATAATGTAACAAAGATCCATTGTGTGTATATTACCAGAGCTACGCGCGCGCTCTTATTACAATCGTCTCATTCGGCAATGGTTCTGCATGTGTAAAAATGTTGTTAGTTATAAATAAAATGCCGCCAGTCGTAATTTCCAATCTATTTTTTTATTTCTTTTCACAGTTTCATTTTTTTTGCAAATTAAATACCAGTTGATTCCAATCACTACCGACTAACTGGTATATGAATGCTATTTTTGTCATTAAAAGACATGAACTGCTAATTTGGTTGTTTCCTTTGAAATTAAACACTCTCAAGTTGAGAGTCTCAACTATATCAATTCGGTGAATGCAATAGCATTTTTTTTGCGAGTTTATTCAAGTTGAATAAATTAAACTGTCAGCAGGGATCATATCTCTGCGGTGAACGAGACACAGACTTTTCGACGATCTTTTTTGTATGCAAAGAAGAAGCCTATCAGTTTTGATACTGTGATGTGTGATGGTTTAATCGGAGTGTGTTTCATTTCTACCGCTAATGAAAAATATAAAAAGAGTAAAGAAGAAATTCATGGAATGTATTACTAATTTTGCACAATGAAGAATGAGGTATCAATGGAAAGTTTAGATAATTCACGTTAAAACTAGCATGTTATGTTCACATGAACTGTCATCAGCTGGTGCCAGACCTGTCTAAAATTCACAAGGATTTTGAACATTTTTGTTGTACATTTTCTCTAACATATATCAGGTCTCAAACTAGGAATGCCCTGAAAGTACTTGACCACAGCTTTCTAACGAGCCCAGTCATACCTGCATCGCTCATATTTATTGGCCATAAAAACCAGGTGTAGCTCGAGACTGCCAGAGGCCTGTTGAGGTCTCCTGGCAAAGACCATGTATATATCCATCCCAGACGAAATGGGTCCGGCTTTGATAGGTGGATTTTCAAAAGAATCATTCAAAGCACTTATTTTGAATCCTACATGTGCATTCGGCGCCTATTTAATTTTTGCCCTTGGCGCCAAAAAGCTAAGGACGGCACAGCCCTCAGATATAAAACGACCTAATGCAAATGAGAAATCCTTTCTTGGATACGAAATATATTTTAAAAGAAAATAGTTTGGACTAAAAGAGTATAAAAAATGCGACACAGACTACATCCATTATTATTCTATAAATTTTCCAGAAAAATTCATCGAAATATGCTTTGGTTGGGTGTTGTGCGTTCAAAACGAACGTTCATAAGTAAACGGCTTTTCCACATCACAGAGAAAAACCGATGAAAATCTGTGGCAATTTGTTTTTCCGTTTTTAAATTCAAGAGACCATGTAAACATATAAGACATTTATAGCACATTTTGACATTGTTCATAATGGAGAAATATGTTAAAGAGAAAATGCATTAATTGCTTTGCCACACAGGATTTGTGATGATGTGTGTGTGAAATGATCGTTAAATTAATTAGCCGAAAGTATATACTACGCGGATTATAAAAAGATATTATGTCGGTTTGTCCATATTGCAGAATTAAGGTTTTCGTTGAATATTAATCTTATTTTTGTGTGTTGGAGTTTACTTTGGATGGAGCTATTTTTTGCTATTTAGTGGCATAGCAGGGCTTTTTTTAGGCTGACGGATTTTGTGAAATTTTACAAAAATGATGCCCTGTCGCATAGCCATCTTTTTTAACTGACCTAAATGATTAATGACTCCAAGGCTTGTAGTATAAGCGCGCTGTCACCGAATCTGTTTACTATATGCTGTAATTGCTATAATATGTAGTTTCTTCGTTTGTTCTAATAGTCAACTTGTTTTGTGACATGAAATGCATATCTTTTGCAAAGATGAAACGTGCTAATGATGTTACGGCTTCACATACACCCCACAACCTGACTCTGATACGAAGATAAATTTCACAGGCGTTATTTCTTCTTCTTTTTCAGCCTGTTTCTGTCCACTGCTGGACGTAGGCCTCCCCAATTCTTTTCCATTCCGAACGATTAGTTGCCACTTGTTGCCAATTTGCGCCTGCAATTCTCTTTATACCATTACTCCATCTCTCTGGTGGTCTACCTCTAGGTCGTGTTTTAGGTGGTCTCCAGTTCATGATCTTTTTGGTCCAACGTTCGTCCGTCCTTCTTGCAATATGTCCAACTCCACTTTAAAGATGCTATTCTTTCCATGACATCAACGACTTTTGTTTGTTGTCGAATCCATTGATTTGTCATTCTATCTCTGAGCGTAATTCCAAGTATACTTCGTTCCATAGCTCTTTGCGCCACCCTTAATTTATTTTCGGAAGCTTTTGTTAACGTTAACGTTTCCGCTCCATATGTGAGCACAGGAAGGACACACGTATCGAACACTTTACGTTTCAGACTATTGTTCATTTTGCTTTTGAAAATTAGCCTGAGTTTTCCGAACGCTGCCCATGCAAGACCAATTCTACGTTTTATTTCTGCAGTTTGGTTGTCTAGACCCAACTTCAATTTGTGACCTAGGTACACATAACTGTCGACTCGTTCAATGACATTATCACCGATTTTAATGTTCGTCGTCAATGTTTGTCATGATTTTCGTTTTTGACAAATTCATCTTGAGGCCGACTTTGTTTGACTCCTCATTCAGCTGTTGCAACATAATTTGCGCCTGATCTAGATCAGCTGCCATCAGGGAGATGTCATCTGCGACACGGAGATTACTCAGGTACTCTCCATTTATCTTTATTCCCATTTCACTCCAGTCTAATTTCTTAAAAACACTCTCCAGAATCGATGTGAATAACTTAGGTGATATGGTGTCACCCTGTCGTACACCTCTACCAATTCTGAATTTTTCAGTGCTTTTATGAAGTTTTATACACTACGTATAGCGTTTTTATAGACGTATCGAATTGTGTTGGAGTATCTTGAGTCTACTCTGCACTCGTCTAATGAGTCCAATATCGACCATGTTTCCACTGAATCAAAAGCTTTTTCAAAGTCTATGAATATCAAGACCACAGCAATCTTGTATTCATTGCATTTCTCAATTAGCGTTCCCATCACATGTAAGTGGTCGTTTGTGCTGAATCCTGATCTAAATGCAGCTTGTTCAACAGGTTGGTAGAAGTCGAGCTTCTTGGTGTTCCTCTTCGTAACTATTTTCATGAACAACTTGTAGAGTGTTGATAAGAGACTTATGGGTCGATAGTTTTCCAACTTTGTTATGTCTCCTTTTTTATGCAGCAATGTTATCACTGCATTTTCCCATGCTTCTGGTACTTCTTCCCATTGAAGACATTGATTAAACAAAGTCGTTATTGCACCCAATAATGAGTCGCCACCTAGTTTAATGGCTTCCACTGGAACACCATCTTCACCGGGAGACTTTTTGTTCTTCATTTCGGCTACTGCAGCATGTACTTCATCAATAGTTATGTCAGGCATATCTTCCGATCCTACATTTCTTATTATTGGTCGATCTTCGTTGGTATTCGTCGGACCTGGTCGAACTGATGAGAATAAATCTTCGTAAAATTCCTTTGCGATATTTAATATCGCATTTCGATCCGTTTGAATTGTTCCTGTTTTGTCTCGTATTTTGAAGATTTCTTTCTTTGCGTTCGTCATTTTTGACCGTAGGACCTTCATGTTGCAATTAGCTTCAATTGTGTTTTGAGCCAGTTGGACATTATATTTTCTTAGATCTGATTTCACCGCTTTGTTGATAATTTTTGTCAAGTCCTGGTATTCTATTGAATCTCTTTTTCCGAATTTTATATCCGAATTTATTCTAAGAAGTAATAAAAACTGAAAACATTTTGAAACGAACAATTAAGTCAAATTTATTTCTCGTCGACAAAAAAAGACGAGACACAAGCAATGGATTGAAAAAATTTTAAAGACGTAAAATAAGTAGCGGTCTAGTCGAAAAACTATTTACGGTTTAAACATTTTATCAGTCGTTGCACCTGCATTAATAGGATTATTTTTTTTCTGGTTCCTCATCCACAAACCCAGTAAGTCAGTTTCTTATTCACAGTAAATAATGAATGGATCTATAACCAGTACAACATTAACAGATAAACAAAATAAATTGTTTACGTTAAAAAAACATAGCTAACGCCGACCCGTACGAAACACCTATTCGTATCAAAAGCCTTTAATGTGAAACTCTTCATTTCTCTTACTTCATTTTCTTCTCTGCTGAAAAACTATTCTCCCTTTAAAATCACTTACATTATCCACTCTTTGCCTTGTTATCATATACAACTAAATTGCCGGAGGCAATATAGACAGCCCCGTACGAAGACAAATTTCATAAATTCCTATTTAAACAGCTATATACCGCTATATTTCACTATAAATAAACATTTCACAGATAAATATATGCTATTATATAGCTCTATATGCCTGTATATAGGTGTATATAGATGTCCGTATATGGAATCCCTGAAACCCCACACACATAACAAATTATTTCCATGTTAACAGAAACTCTCTAAGTATCATTTTTCCCAAGATATTTCTATTTTACTAAAATCCAATATGGCCGCCGGCAGCCATTTTGTTAGGAGACCGGAAATAGTACCGACGCTTTACATTCGTTAATACCTTTCAAACAAAAAAAAAATCATGAAATTCGGTCAAAATTTACTCGAGATATTAAAGATAATAAAGCTAAAACAGACGAAATATGTTCAAATGTGGCCGACCTACAAGCAAAAACTGCTTGCCGCCCTGTGCCTGTTCCACACCAAGGGGTCTAACTCACGAGTCGGTCATCCGATTTCCATAAACTTTTTTTCGTCGATCGGTATTGTAAATACCTTTTATTTGACGTATCACTTACAAGTTTAACGTTTAAATGTTTGGGCCACAGCTCGGGAGGGGTCGATCCAAAATCACTCATCTTCGAACTTAGCCTGTCTTTTGACATTACCAAACGGGAAAAAAAGAATTTTCAAAATCGGATGCGTTTTACTCAAGTTATCGTGCAGACAGACGGACAGACGGACATTTTTTTTTTCGCGGATTTGGCATCTCTAGACAACCACAATAGGTTTCCCCTTACTCAGGGAGTCCAATTCGACGCGTTACAAACGTATGCGTAAACCTGTAAGACCCCAGTACTTCGAACGGGTCTAAAAATATTCTTCCCTAATGTGTGACCAGGTCTTTTTCACGTTCATGCCAACGCAAATTTACATGGATTGAAGCAGGTAGATTTTTAAAAAAATAGACACTTCATCATTTGATAACAATCAGTCAAAAACGTTAAATATTTTAAAATGAAAACGCCTCTATCAATTTCTGTCGGCCATCGCCTATGTGAGAAAAAAATTAATATGCCGTTCGAGTTGCAGAATAGACAGTATTTTGTTCAAATTTATTCAAATTGTGGCTACACATTTCATGGATGAACAATCTGACGTAGTTCATCTATTCTTTTGCAGAATGTCAGTTTAGAATTGATATATAAATATCGGTCGGTAGGGAAAGTAAACGGTCGAGAAGGAAAGTAACGGTTGGGAAGGAATGCACCAACACTCTCTCACTATTACAGAAAAATATCTTTCAAAATACCCCAATACACACTCGATGTGTGTTTTCGCTTGGGCTTCGCCCGTGTGTGCACACACATCTTGTGTGTATTGGGTTATGTTGAAATATACAATTGCTAAAGCCACAAATAGAAAAAAAGGTCATCACACCCATCGTAAGTAGGGAATGTATTTACCGTTGATTTTCAGATAACCGGTTGACGGTATTACCGAAATTTTCAACAAAATTTACCGGTTATTTAACGGTTAATTTTCAAATATTCTTCACTTAATGGACGACACAGAAAATGTTTTTAGCCCCGTACGAAGTACTGGGGGCTTTAAGATTAATATGCCGTTTGTAACACGTCGAATTGGAAGCAGACAGTAAGGACAAAGCATTTGGTTATGTTCATAGATGACGAATCCGCAATAAAAAAAATGTCCGTCCGTCCGTCCGTCCGTCTGTGACCCCTCTAGCATGAGCAAATCACAACCTTTTTCAAAATTCTTTTTTTCCCCGATTGCTATCGACAAAAGTAAGGTCAAGCTCGAAAATGGGCATGGTAGGGTCGGCCCCTCCAGAGCTAGGGCCCTATAGGTGATTTTCAGTCTTTCGACGATATCTACCGAAATACGCAGGGCGGCATGTGAATTACTTTTCTCACTAATTCTGACTTTTTTTTAAAGAAGCGATAGTGACTTACTTTTTTTTTGTTTTTTTACTTTTCTAACTATTTCTAACTATTTCGGAAAAAGTATTGAAAATCGGAACCATTTCTTGTTCCAACTAAATATTTATGGGAAGAAATAAAAGCGATAAATCTAAAATAAGAATTGATCACTTGAAAATTAAAATGATTGCAGGAAAATAAGAATGTGATCACAACCAGTTTTTCAAATATAACACTACGAAATAAGATTCTATCAACCTAAAATAAGAAGTGATCACAAGTAGTACCTACCACCCGCTAAATCAAATGTGATCACTAAAAATAAAGAATTTGATCACTAAAAATAAAGAATTTGATCAGTAAAAGTAAAGAATTTGATCACTAAAAGTCCGAACGAATACACATAAAAAGCGTTTTAACACGCCGAGCGATCCGGCCCATTGCCCCGGAGCGAAGCGGAGGGCCGCAATGCGAGCCGGGCGCCGGAACGGTGTTGGTAACTTAGGAGTTAATTTTTTCTCTCTCGCATCGTCTAATAATTAGTCTGTGTAATTCATTGCACATAAAAAGCGTTTTAACACGCCGAGCGATCCGGCCCATTGCCCCGTAGCGAAGCGGAGGGCCGCAATGCGAGCCGGGCGCCGGAACGGTGTTGGTAACTTAGGTGTTAATTTTTTTTTCTCTTGCATCGTCTAATAATCAAACAGAATAATAGATAGCATATCCTTATTTCTTGCAATCAAATTTTTTATTTTGCACGATCATTTCTTTATTTTTTGTAATCAAATTCGTATAATTGTAGATCATTTCTTATTTCGAGACGATCATATGTTAGTGGTAAAATTGCATATATTTAGTGATCAAATTCTTATTTTTTGGTGATCAAATTCTATTTTTATTGCTATCATAAAAAAATTGTGATCATTTCTCTTTTTCTAGTGATCATTTCCTATTTTCTTGTGATCATTTCTTATTAAATAGCTATCACTTTAATTACATGCCCTTACACAAAGACATCACAAAATTTGCCTGCGGCGCAAAGATGTACGTAGTAAGGTAACTGACTGAAAGTTGACCTAGTGGAAAAGTGATCTTAAGTTTTCCGTGTAAATTTGTATGAAGAAAAAATTATCGGTCAACTCAACATTCAATAAACCGTGATATGTCCTATGACTTTTGTATAGATAGGACAACTCACGATTCAATGTGTTTGAGATTTGTCAAATTAGGTCAACTTTCAGTCAGTTACCTTATATGAAAATTTTCTGATTTTCCTACGTATTAGGGCAACTCAGTTTTTCTGTTTTTTAGTCGTAGAGTAGTTTACGGTAGCCCACTTATCCTATGTGAAAATAAAATTCGCTGAGAATTTTTTTTAGTCGAACAGAAAGTAGTTTAAGGTAGCTGTATTCTGGGACTGGTCAGACGACCAGTATCCTACAGATGCTTCTGCAAAGGTTTTATTGTGAACGCAATCTAGATGTCCCCATCCCCATACGACATTCAAACAAAAATATATTTAGAAGCAGAAATTTAAAACATTTTAAGTTTTTGTGTTGACTAGGTTCAAAAATAGGGTGACTATACATGAATGGAGAAAATCATCTCCTGGAAAACCTCCAGCTGATGCGATTTTTTGACATAAATTCAATTGTATTTAACAAAAAACACGTTCAAAATAGAGGAACAGTGAAAATCAGCTTTTGGGAGGGATTTTTTTTTATCCTTAAAAATGCTCAAAGGTTCGCCCTATTTTTGGACCTTGACAATACAAAACTTAGTTTCTGCTTCCAATGCTTCTATTACTTTATAATGAATTGAAATACCTCTCAAATGAGCTATGTTCTGCTGTGCCAGCTACGGCTCTACTCGTACGTTTTCGGAATAAAATTAAAGCAAAATAAAATGATCGAGTCTAGTTTTTACCCGCACAAGCTTCGACCTCGGCTTCGACTAAAAAAGTGTATCTACGGATAACTAAACTAAATGTGGAAAACCGATGTACGTATAACAATTGAAAAACCTAATCTATCGAGGAATCATGTTCAAAAAAGGAACGTGAGGTAAAATTATATTTAAATTTTAAATCAAGTTTTTGAGTAAAATACCTTACTTGGCATTGCCAAGTTGGCAATGGAATAAATGGTGTAAATGGCAATTCTTGTGTGTTTACCAACCTCGGCTACGATTCGATCGCCAAAATCCGCACAAGCAGTGCCATTTCCAGCATTTGTTCCATTGGTAAGTAATGTACTATTTGAATCAAGCGAAGGTAAACAATTTTAAAGGACTAGTCACTCTTGTTTTTAGCAATCTTTCAGTTTGATGAGGTAAGCGAGAAATAACTTCGATATTTTATTTTTCCCATAAACAATTCTAAATTTTTGATCACCTTCCTTTACTGTCCTTTATGGTACATTCAGATATTATCGATTTAATAAAAGTGTCTGTTTAAACATGTGCCGTTGAGTTTTAAGTATTATGGAGTTATTTTGATAACTCATCGTCTCGTACATATATTTGCTCTAAAAAAACGTTTGTAAAAATAAAATTGCATTTTGTGAGTCATATCAGTTTAAGGGACAAATACAAGTAATCAGATAACAATAAGTTCTTAGTCAAATCGTCAAAACTAAGTTTATTATTATTTTCTGATCTCCCAATCACACTTTGTGATAAAGAAAAAGGCTTTGTCTCAATAAAGTAACCAATAAATCATAATCGAATTTCGTGCTTCTTTTTCAAGATTTTTAAACCTCCCGCCTGCTGCTAACAAGCGCTAAAGTGTACTTTACTCTTTCTTAGTAGAAAGCAAAAGTGTGTGCTTGAAATTCACGTTTTAGAGCTGGTTTTTGTTCACTATTCGGTCACTTTTTATAAATCAATCGATAGTGAGAATACCAACTATTTTCGGAAAATTTGATCACTTTTTCACTATTTTCTGAAGAAAAATCACATGCCGCCCTGATACGCACGCAATAGCTGCTTGTGATATATCAAATGAAAGGTATTGACGAGTAGAACAAAGTTGCTGAACATTGTTTTTGGGTAAGATGCAACGCGAGCTTGTTGGGAGGGCTCAAAGGTCGTTACTCGGCCCTAAGTGTTTTTTGCACATAAATCGAGTAAATCTCATCCGATTTTGCTAGATTTAGTTTTTTATGGAAGGTAACTGAATACCGAAAAGAACGTGTCGAAAAAAGTTTCAAATTTGGGCCCTTGGACTTAGTTTAGTCTCAGGGAGGGGCTTCCGCGCCCCAATTCTTGTTGTTTTGTCATCAGGTGACCTCCCGCTATCGATCCCGACCACTTTTGCCCCAATCGGGGTTTGTACTATAAACTGCAATTTAGCCCTATTTCGTCCGTAACCATAATACGTCCGTAGCCGTAATACGCCCGGAACCCTAATACGTCTACAACCCTCTAATGCGTCTGTTACCAAAATGCAAGTCAAGTTGTGCATGGTCAAATTTACTGAAAGTGTTCATTTTTTAAATTGCGCATAGCGCAATTACGAAAGCCCGTCCGAAGTACCTCTCAAATAAAACCAACAATTTACGACATTATTTTAGAAACCCAAACTTTTTTGCCAACTTTCCATAGGGTATTCAATTACCTCTCAACTGAAACAAAAACTAGCAAAATCGGTTGAGATTTACTCGATCTATGTGCAAAAAGCACTTAGGGCCGAGTAGCGGCCTTAGTTCAAGGGCCCAAATTTGAAACTTTTTTGCCATCATTCTATTCGGCATTCAATTATCTCTCAAATGAAACAAAAACTAGCAAAATCGGATGAGATTTACTCGATTTATGTGCAAAAAACACTTAGGGCCGAGTAGCGGCCTTAGTCCAAGGGCCCAAATTTGAAACTTTTTTGTCATCATTATATTCGGCTTTCAATTATCTCTCAAATGAAACAAAAACTAGCAAAATCGGATGAGATTTACTCGATTTATGTGCAAAAAACACTTAGGGCCGAGTAGCGGCCTTAGTCCAAGGGCCCAAATTTGAAACTTTTTTCTCCACGTTCTTTTCTGTATTCAATTACCGTCCATAAAAAACTAAATCTAGCAAAATCGGATGAGACTTACTCGATTTATGTGAAAACAAGGCATCAGAACAGTCGGAGCGTTTGCTGCGACTTAGCCCCGTACGACCCGTAATCCTATTTCGTTCGTAACCATAATACGTCCGTAGCCGTAATACGCCCGGAACCCTAATACGTCTACAACCCTCTAATGCGTCTGTTACCAAAATGCAAGTCAAGTTGGGCATGGGCAAATTTACTGAAAGTGTTCATTTTTAAAATTGCGCATAGCGCAATTACGAAAGCCCGTACGAAGTACCTCTCAAATAAAACCAACAATTTACGATATTATTTTCTATTGGGTATTCAATTATCTCTCAAATGAAACCAAAACTAGCAAAATCGGATGAGATTTACTCGATTTATGTGCAAAAAACACTTAGGGCCCAATAGCGGCCTTAGTCCAAGGGCCCAAATTTGAAACTTTTTTCGCCACGTTCTTTTCGGTATTCAATTACCTTCCATAAAAAACTAAATCTAGTAAAATCGGATAAGATTTACTCGATTTATGTGCAAAAAACACTTAGGGCAGAGTAGCGGCCTTAGTCCAAGGGCCCAAATTTGAAACTTTTTTCGCCACGTTCTTTTCGGTATTCAATTAGATTCCATAAAAAACTAAATCTAGCAAAATCGGATAAGATTTACTCGATTTATGTGCAAAAAACACTTAGGGCCGAGTAGCGGCCTTAGTCCAAAGGCCCAAATTTGAAACTTTTTTTGCCATCATTCAATTCGGCATTCAATTATCTCTCAAATGAAACAAAATCTAGCAAAATCGGATGAGATTTACTCGATTTATGTGCAAAAAACACTTAGGGCCGAGTAGCGGCCTTAGTCCAAGGGCCCAAATTTGAAACTTTTTTCGCCACGTTCTTTTCGGTATTCAATTACCTTCCATAAAAAACTAAATCTAGCAAAATCGGATAAGATTTACTCGATTTATGTGCAAAAAACACTTAGGGCCGAGTAGCGGCCTTAGTCCAAGGGCCCAAATTTGAAACTTTTTTCGCCACGTTCTTTTCGGTATTCAATTACCTTCCATAAAAAACTAAATCTGGCAAAATCGGATGAGATTTACTCGATTTATGTGGAAAAAACACTTAGGGCCGAGTAGCGGCCTTAGTCCAAGGGCCCAAATTTGAAACTTTTTTCGCCACGTTCTTTTCGGTATTCAATTACCTTCCATAAAAAACTAAATCTGGCAAAATCGGATAAGATTTACTCGATTTATGTGCAAAAAACACTTAGGGCCGAGTAGCGGCCTTAGTCCAAGGGCCCAAATTTGAAACTTTTTTCGACACGTTCTTTTCGGTATTCAATTACCTTCCATAAAAAACTAAATCTGGCAAAATCGGATGAGATTTACTCGATTTATGTGGAAAAAACTCTTAGGGCCGAGTAACGACCTTTGAGCCCTACCAACAAGCTCGCGTTGCATCCTACACAAAAACAATGTTCAGCAACTTTGTTCTACTCGTCAATACCTTTCATTTGATATATCACAAGCATTTATTGCGTGCGTATTTCGGTAGATATCGTCGAAAGACTGAAAAACACCTATAGGGCCCTAGCTCTGGAAGGGCCGACCCTACCATGCCCATTTTCGAACTTGACCTTACTTTTGTCGATACCAATCGGGGAAAAAAAGAATTTTGAAAAAAGGTTGTGATTTGCTCAAGCTAGAGGGGTCACGGACGGACGGACGGACGGACGGACGGACATTTTTTTTATTGCGGATTCGTAGTCTATGAACATAACCAAATGCTTTGCCCTTACTGTCTGCTTCCAATTCGACGTGTTACAAACGGCATATTAATCTTATAAGCCCCCAGTACTTCGTACGGGGCTAAAAACACTTAGGGCCGAGTAACGACCTTTAAGCCCTCCCAACAAGCCCACGTTGCATCTTACCCAAAACCAATGTTCAGCAACTTTGTTGTACTCGTCAATACCTTTCATTTGATATATCACAAACATCTATTGTGTGCGTATTTCGGTAGATATCGTCGAAAGACTGAAAAACACCTATAGGGCCCTAGCTCTGGAAGGGCCGACCCTACCATGCCCTTTTTCGAACTTGACCTTACTTTTGTCGATACCAATCGGGGAAAAAAAGAATTTCCAAAAAAGGTTGTGATTTACTCAAGCTAGAGGGGTCACAGACGGACGGACGGACGGACGGACATTTTCAGCCCCTAAAATTACATCGTAAACTTTTGTTTTATACTTGAGAAGTACTTCGTACGGGCTTTTGTAATTGCGCTAAGCGCAATTTTAAAGATGAACACTTACAGTTAATTTGCAAAAATAGGCAATAATGTCAAGTACGCAATAAGGTTATGGAAGCACTTTGATAACGGACGAATAAGGGTTACGGGCTTATTAGGGCTACGGTCGTATAATGGTTTCGGGCAAAATAGGTTTACGGGTAGTACGGGGCTCAGTCGCAGCAAACGCTCCGACTGTTCTGATGCATTGTTTTAAATTAAAAAGGAAAATGTTCCATTGACTGGTCACTTTCCAATTCGATGCTAGTCGGCTTTACATCCTAGAGATGGTCGTAACCATCTTACAAATCCTGCATACTAGAAGTCTTGCGCCTATTCAAAATACTTCCGAACGTGTGCCCTTGCATGTTCAGCACTATTTTTTTTTCACGTGCCTTGATCTTGAGCAACACACTTTCAATTTCAACAGTCTCATTGACATGACACTCGCTCTTCGTTAATGATGCAGTCGAAATCAGTTGTTGTGAGACTTTCCATTGCAAAAAAAGTCGAGAAATTGTCAATCTATAAAAATACAGACTTAATTTTCACAAAATATATTTTTTGTGACTGATGCCACAACTGACATGTACACCCAAAAAATTATTTATCTGTCTAGAACGATAATAGAGAACGTTAGCTAAACGGCCGCTAACGCTAATTTCCAACGCTAAATCCCCCGCTAACGCTAAAATCAACGGTAATCCCCTGTCAATAAATGGCACCATTGTGAATGCATACACATAGACGACGAAATTTTCGATTTATTTTCATTTATTATTATAAAAGGTCGTCCGGATCAATATTTTATTACTGCAATCCGTAGATCTAATTTGCAGGAAGGCAGCGACATCCTCAACTACACAACAAACACGTGGTTAACCTGCAATTGAAACACATGAAATTAATTTTGTGATTATTACTTCCACAATGTGATCGGATCAATATTTTATCAATGCAATTAGTAGATCTGACTTGTAGGAAGCCAGCGGTATTAAGCTGGAAAAGTTTTATTCACTTTTGATTGCAATAAAACGTTTTACGAATGACATTTTCCAACTGCATGTTCGTCGTGTGGAGGATACTATTTGTAACATTAAAAAGAGAATAAAAAACGTTTCCAGATCTACTAATTCCATTGATCCATTGATTCCATTAATCCGATCACATTGTGGGAGTAATAATCACAAAATTATTTTCAGGTGTTTCAATTGCAGGTTAACCACGTGTTTGTTGTGTAGTGGAGGATGTTTGTCGTCGAACAGCGCATTGTAAAGTGAATAGATTTTTTCCAGCACAGTGTCGCTACCTTACTGCAAATTAGATCTACGTATTGCAGTAATAAAATATTGATCCGGATGACCTTTTAAAATAATAAATGAAAAATAAATCGAAAATTTCGTCGTCCATATGTATGCATTCACAATGGTGCCATTTATTGACAGGGCATTACCGTTGATTTTAGCGTTAGCGGGGTTTTTAGCGTTGGAAATTAGCGTTAGCGGCCATTTAGCTAACGTTCTCTAATCTCGAGCTTATCCCTCTAGGGAGTTTTTGTTTATCTCGATATATCTGTTCTCGACAGATAAAATATGATATGCACCTATTGCCAGACTGTTATTTTGACGTGTAGGCATTATGGCCCACGCCTTCGGCTAAGGCAATAATCTCCTACACGTCAAAATACCAATCTTGGCAACAGGTGCATAATATATATTTCAACACAGCTGAACATTTTTTTGGAGGCGGGACAAGTACAAATGTGTAACATAGCAGTATAAACATACAACTAAAATGCGTTAATATTCAGCTGAGCAGGACATCATTCTCATCTATCTTGTACATAGTATAGCTCAATAGACAATAATACTGTTCAAACCGTGTAATCTACATTTTCATTTTTTGGCAACAATTGTTATGTCCGTAAATCCAGTTAAGTTAGAGATAATCAATGCATTTTCTACGTGACGTCTATAAAAGTAACCGCCGGTAAACAAAATTTTATTAACCGGTAAACGGTAAATGGCAGTACCGGTTATTTACCGGTTATCATGGGCGCGCGTTAGCATAGCGCCCGTGACGCAAGTCCTATTACTAGAAAAAATTTCAAATTTTTTTTTTGTCGTAGACTGCAGAACCATATACACAGCAAATATGGAAGTTCTACAATTCAACTCCAAATGACTCCAAATTAGCTTTAAAAAAAACTAGGCGTCCGTACGAGTTCAACGAGCTATCACACGTTCTTGTAGCTTAAAATTTGGCCACGCAATAAATCTTCCAGGAAGCCCCATTTCCATACATTTTGATCAATTTCAGTACTTTAAACGAAATGAAAAAATCCTACGTTACTTTGTTAGTCCGTCCGTCCGTCCGTCCGTTCGTGTTTCCTATCTTCTAAAGTCTTCTTTAGAATTTCTTGAAATTTTGGGAGTAGATTCTAGTCGTCATTCTAAGACATTCCAGAAAAAAAAATTGGGTGGAACGGGCCTCGTTTGGGAGCTAGGTCTCCTCGAAGTTCCCATATAAGCCCCATATAAGAACACCTTCAAGTGTGTGTGTGTGTGGATGTGTATGGTAGAACTTTGTTCGCTTTTGCACACCCCCCCTGAACAAAAATAAAGTTTTACCGAAAATGCACCCAAAAATTGATTGCTGTTCTGAATAGAGCCTCCCCACCCCATACATTTTTTTTCTTAGTTGTATGGGGTTGGGGTAGCATCTGGTCCAGCTTAACGGACCATCGTTTTGAACTCCCCTCTATTCAGAACAGCAATCAATTTTAGGGTGTATTTTCGGTAAAACTTTATTTTTGTTCAGGGGGGGTGTGTTTAGTAAGCTCTGCTCACCTCAAATTTTTTTCCTAAATTTATTATTTTTTAATTTTTTTAATTTTTTTAATTTTTTTAAATATTTCAAAATTTTCAAATTTTTCAAAATTTTCAAATTTTTCAAAAATTTTTAAATTTTTCAATTTTTTTAAAATTTTCAAAACTTTTCTAATTTTTCAAAATTTTTTCTAGTTTTTCAAAATTTTTCTAATTTTTCAAAATTTTTTAAAGTTTTCAAATTTTCTAAAAATTTTAAAACCAGATTCAACATTTTTCAAAATTTTCAAATATTTTACATTTTTTAAAATTTAAAAATGCAACGGTTATTGCTTTTTCGGATGGAAGATATGGAGGATAAAAATTGCGACCAAATAACAACAGAAAATCAAACCAAACTTCCAAAACAACTGATATCAGTCAAAAACACTCAAGGAGTAAAAGTGACGAAAGTCCCTATGCATACTTCCAAAACAACTGATATCGCTGTAGGTGACGCATTCTGCGCTTGTACACAAAAATTGTCAAAGCAAAAATTAAGCCAAAAAAATTCTAGAAGAAAAATTTTATCAAAAAAATTTTGCGTCACAAGTGGCAGACGTTGAGGAAAGTACTATTAAGAAAATTGTTAAAATAGGGAAAAATACGTTCTGAAAGAATGTACAAATGAAAAGTAGCCGAATCATCTGCCACTTTGTGACGCAAACTTTTTTTGGTAAAATTTTTCTTCTAGAATTTTTTTGGATTAATTTTTGCTTTGACAATTTTTGCGTACAAGCGCAGAATGCGTCACCTACAGCGATATCAGTTGTTTTGGAAGTATGACCAGGGACTTACGTCACTTTTACTTTTTGAGTGTTTTTGACTGATTAACTTACCGGTTACATTCCCTAATCGTAAGACAGTTGTTCTTTATTACTTAAGTTGTAAAATTTAAATAAACAAGGCATCAGACTTAGCCCCGTATAACCCGTAATCCAATTTCGTCCGCAACCATTATACGTCCGTAGCCCTAATAAGCCCGGAACCCTAATACGTCTACAACCCTCTAATGCGTATGTTACCAAAATGCAAGTCAAGTTGCGCATTGTCAAATTTACTGAAACTGTTGCATAGCGCAATTACGAAAGCCCGTACCTTTCAAATAAAACCAACAATTTACGACATTATTTTAGAAACCCAAAATTTTTTGCCAACTTTCCATAGGGTATTCAATTACCTCTCAAATGAAACAAAAACAAGCAAAATCGGTTGAGATTTACTCGATTTATGTGCAAAAAGCACTTAGGGCCTTAGTGCAAGGGCCCAAATTTGAAACTTTTTTTGCCATCATTCTATTCGTCATTCAATTATCTCTCAAATGAAACAAAAACTAGCAAAATCGGATGAGATTTACTCGATTTATGTGCAAACAAGGCATCAGAACAGTCGGAGCGTTTGCTGCGACTTAGCCCCGTACGACCCGTAATCCTATTTCGTTCGTAACCATAATACGTCCGTAGCCGTAATACGCCCGGAACCCTAATACGTCTACAACCCTCTAATGCGTCTGTTACCAAAATGCAAGTCAAGTTGGGCATGGTCAAATTTACTGAAAGTGTTCATTTTTAAAATTGCGCATAGCGCAATTACGAAAGCCCGTACGAAGTACCTCTCAAATAAAACCAACAATTTACGATATTATTTTCTATTGGGTATTCAATTATCTCTCAAATGAAACCAAAACTAGCAAAATCGGATGAGATTTACTCGATTTATGTGCAAAAAACACTTAGGGCCCAATAGCGGCCTTAGTCCAAGGGCCCAAATTTGAAACTTTTTTCGCCACGTTCTTTTCGGTATTCAATTACCTTCCATAAAAAACTAAATCTAGTAAAATCGGATAAGATTTACTCGATTTATGTGCAAAAAACACTTAGGGCAGAGTAGCGGCCTTAGTCCAAGGGCCCAAATTTGAAACTTTTTTCGCCACGTTCTTTTCGGTATTCAATTACCTTCCATAAAAAACTAAATCTGGCAAAATCGGATGAGATTTACTCGATTTATGTGGAAAAAACACTTAGGGCCGAGTAGCGGCCTTAGTCCAAGGGCCCAAATTTGAAACTTTTTTCGCCACGTTCTTTTCGGTATTCAATTACCTTCCATAAAAAACTAAATCTGGCAAAATCGGATAAGATTTACTCGATTTATGTGCAAAAAACACTTAGGGCCGAGTAGCGGCCTTAGTCCAAGGGCCCAAATTTGAAACTTTTTTCGACACGTTCTTTTCGGTATTCAATTACCTTCCATAAAAAACTAAATCTGGCAAAATCGGATGAGATTTACTCGATTTATGTGGAAAAAACTCTTAGGGCCGAGTAACGACCTTTGAGCCCTACCAACAAGCATGGGCAGCGTTCGGAAAACTCAGACTAATTTTCAAAAGCAAAATGAATAATAGTCTGAAACGCAAAGTTTTCGACACTTGTGTCCTTCCAGTGCTCACTTATGGAGCGGAAACGTTAACTTTAACAAAAGCATCCGAAGATAAATTGAGAGTGACACAAAGAGCCATGGAACGGAGTATGCTTGGAATAACACTCAGAGACAGAATGACGAATCAATGGATTCGACAACAAACCAGGGTCGTTGATGTCATGGAAAGAATAGCATCTCTGAAATGGAGCTGGGCGGGACATATTGCAAGAAGGACAGACGAACGTTGGACCAAAAAGATCATGAACTGGCGACCATATAAAAGACGAGCTATAGGTAGACCACCAGAGAGATGGACAAACGGAATTAAGAATATTGCAGGTACAAACTGGCAGCAAATGGCAATGGATCGTACGAAATGGAAAGAAGTTGGAGAGGCCTACATCCAGCAGTGGATAGAAACAGGCTGAAAAAGAAGAAGAAGAACAAGCTCGCGTTGCATCCTACACAAAAACAATGTTCAGCAACTTTGTTCTACTCGTCAATACCTTTCATTTGATATATCACAAGCATCTATTGCGTGCGTATTTCGGTAGATATCGTCGAAAGACTGAAAAACACCTATAGGGCCCTAGCTCTGGAAGGGCCGACCCTACAATGCCCATTTTCGAACTTGACCTTACTTTTGTCGATACCAATCGGGGAAAAAAAGAATTTTGAAAAAAGGTTGTGATTTGCTCAAGCTAGAGGGGTCACGGACGGACGGACGGACGGACATTTTTTTATTGCGGATTCGTAGTCTATGAACATAACCAAATGCTTTGCCCTTACTGTCTGCTTCCAATTCGACGTGTTACAAACGGCATATTAATCTTATAAGCCCCCAGTACTTCGTACGGGGCTAAAAACACTTAGGGCCGAGTAGCGGCCTTAGTCCAAGGGCCCAAATTTGAAACTTTTTTCGCCACGTTCTTTTCGGTATTCAATTAGACTCCATAAAAAACTAAATCTAGCAAAATCGGATGAGATTTACTCGATTTATGTGCAAAAAACACTTAGGGCCGAGTAGCGGCCTTAGTCCAAGGGCTCAAATTTGAAACTTTTTTCGTCACGTTCTTTTCGGTATTCAATTACCTTCCATAAAAACTAAAACTAGCAAAATCGGATGAGATTTACTCGATTTATGTGCAAAAACACTTAGGGCCGAGTAACGACCTTTGAGCCCTCCCAACAAGCCCACGTTGCATCTTACCCAAAAACAATGTTCAACAATTTTGTTCTACTCGTCAATACCTTTCATTTGATATATCACAAGCAGCTATTGCGTGCGCATTTCGGTAGATATCGTCAAAAGACTGAAAAACACCTATAGGGCCCTAGCTCTGGAAGGGCCCCGACCCTACCATGCCCATTTTCGAACTTGACCTTACTTTTGTCGATACCAATCGGGGAAAAAAAGAATTTTGAAAAAAGGTTGTGATTTACTCTAGCTAGAGGGGTCACAGACGGACGGACGGACATTTTTAGACCCGTACGAAGTACTGGGGTCTTATGGGTTTACGCATACGTTTGTAACACGTCGAATTGGACTCCCTGAGTAAGGGGAAACCTATTGTGGTTGTCTAGAGATGCCAAATCCGCGAAAAAAAAAATGTCCGTCTGTCCGTCTGTCCGTCTGTCCGTCTGTCTGCACGATAACTTGAGTAAAACGCATCCGATTTTGAAAATTCTTTTTTTTCCCGTTTGGTAAAGTCAAAAGACAGGCTAAGTTCGAAGATGAGTGATTTTGGATCGACCCCTCCCGAGCTGTGGCCCAATAAGTGCTTTACGGTTTTTCGAAGATATCTCCGGACATTTAAACGTTAAACTTGTAAGTGATACGTCAAATAAAAGGTATTTACAATACCGATCGACAAAAAAAAAAGTTTATGGAAATCGGATGACCGACTCGTGAGTTAGACCCCTTGGTGTGGAACAGGCACAGGGCGGCAAGCAGTTTTTGCTTGTAGGTCGGCCACATTTGAACATATTTCGTCTGTTTTAGCTTTATTAGATAGGTATTGACCGTACCAATCAGGGAAAAAAATTTTTATGAAATTATGTTCTCCGGAGCGTGAGCTAGGTCTCTTGGAGTGAGCTCTTATCTGGCTACTCGGAAGTACAGTGAACGTGGTGTATTTTGACAATATCTCGAGTAAATTTTGACCGAATTTCATGAATTTTTTTTTGTTTGAAAGGTATTAACGAATGTAAAGCGTCGGTACTATTTCCGGTCTCCTAACAAAATGGCTGCCGGCGGCCATATTGGATTTTAGTAAAATAGAAATATCTTGGGAAAAATGATACTTAGAGAGTTTCTGTTAACATGGAAATAATTTGTTATGTGTGTGGGGTTTCAGGGATTCCATATACGGACATCTATATATACCTATATACAGCTATATTGAGCTATATACAGGCATATAGAGCTATATAATAGCATATATTTATCTGTGAAATGTTTATTTATAGTGAAATATAGTTAAATATAGCGGTATATAGCTGTTTAAATAGGAATTTATGAAATTTGTCTTCGTACGGGGCTGTCTATATTGCCTCCGGCAATTTAGTTGTATATGATAACAAGGCAAAGAGTGGATAATGTAAGTGATTTTAAAGGGAGAATAGTTTTTCAGCAGAGAAGAAAATGAAGTAAGAGAAATGAAGAGTTTCACATTAAAGGCTTTTGATACGAATAGGTGTTTCGTACGGGTCGGCGTTAGCTATGTTTTTTGTCGGATTTTCATATTTTCACAAAAATCAGAAAAAATAACGTTCAAATCGACATATACTCCATAGAAATGGAATGCCAATTATAAAGTCAATAGAAATGTTACAACATAACAACATTATATCCGTAATGTTAAATCCATATATGCATTGATTCAACACACGACTTAAGTGTACAGAGCCATTAGTGACACTTAAAAACTATTTCGAAAACGACTATCAATGAAGAACCTCCAGCAAATTCATAGGATCATAAGTACAATTAAACGAACGTTCAACATAAAACTCTCAACTCATCAGATGGATTTATTTCTAAGTGCGTTGTTATTTAAACTAATGTTCCAAGTCGGATGGTATATGGTATGCAATATGTAGATTTGAGAAGAGTAAATCGAAAAAATTATTTTCTTTTTTATTATGTTTTCGGTGTGATAAGAGCTGTTAATTTATGGGTATGAGATGCAAACTGGATTAAAACAAGGCATCAGAACAGTCGGAGCGTTTGCTGCGACTTAGCCCCGTACGACCCGTAATCCTATTTCGTCCGTAACCATAATACGTCCGTAGCCGTAATACGACCGGAACCCTAATACGTCTACAACCCTCTAATGCGTCTGTTACCAAAATGCAAGTCAAGTTGGGCATGGTCAAATTTACTGAAAGTGTTCATTTTTAAAATTGCGCATAGCGCAATTACGAAAGCCCGTACGAAGTACCTCTCAAATAAAACCAACAATTTACGATATTATTTTAGAAACCCAACATTTTTTGCCAACTTTCTATTGGGTATTCAATTATCTCTCAAATGAAACAAAAACTAGCAAAATCGGATGAGATTTACTCGATTTATGTGGAAAAAACACTTAGGGCCGAGTAGCGGCCTTAGTCCAAGGGCCCAAATTTGAAACTTTTTTCGCCACGTTCTTTTCGGTATTCAATTACCTTCCATAAAAAACTAAATCTAGCAAAATCGGATGAGATTTACTCGATTTATGTGCAAAAAACACTTAGGGCCGAGTAGCGGCCTTAGTCCAAGGGCCCAAATTTGAAACTTTTTTCGCCACGTTCTTTTCGGTATTCAATTACCTTCCATAAAAAACTAAATCTAGCAAAATCGGATGAGATTTACTCGATTTATGTGCAAAAAACACTTAGGGCCGAGTAGCGGCCTTAGTCCAAGGGCCCAAATTTGAAACTTTTTTTGCCATCATTCTATTCGGCATTCAATTATCTCTCAAATAAAACAAAATCTAGCAAAATCGGATGAGATTTACTCGATTTATGAGCAAAAAACACTTAGGGCCGAGTACCGGCCTTAGTCCAAGGGCCCAAATTTGAAACTTTTTTCGACACGTTATTTTCGGTATTCAATTACCTTCGATAAAAAACTAAATCTGGCAAAATCGGATGAGATTTACTCGATTTATGTGGAAAAAACACTTAAGGCCGAGTAACGACCTTTGAGCCCTTCCAACAAGCTCGCGTTGCATCCTACACAAAAACAATGTTCAGCAACTTTGTTCTACTCGTCAATACCTTTCATTTGATATATCACAAGCAGCTATTGCGTGCGTATTTTGGTAGATATCGTCAAAAGACTGAAAAACACCTATAGGGCCTTAGCTCTGGAAGGGCCGACCCTACCATGCCCATTTTCGAACTTGACCTTACTTTTGTCGATACCAATCGGGGTAAAAAAGAATTTTGAAAAAAGGTTGTGATTTGCTCAAGCTGGAGGGGTCACAGACGGAGGTACTTCGTACGGGCTTTCGTAATTGCGCTATGCGCAATTTTAAAAATTAACACTTTCAGTAAATTTGACCATGCCCAACTTGACTTGCATTTTGGTAACAGACGCATTAGAGGGTTGTAGACGTATTAGGGTTCCGGTCGTATTACGGCTACGGACGTATTATGGTTACGGACGAAATAGGATTACGGGTCGTACGGGGCTAAGTCGCAGCAAACGCTCCGACTGTTCTGATGCCTTGTTTTTATTGCGGATTCGTCATCTATGAACATAACGAAATGCTTTGCCCTTACTGTCTGCTTGAAATTCGACGTGTTACAAACGGCATATTAATCTTATAAGCCCCCAGTACTTCGTACGGGGCTAAAAACGATGTTGCCGAACCAAATCTCTGCACATTAATTTCAATTTTTTATTGAATTCTGTCCAAAACGAAATGGTTTTGTTATAACATTTACAATATCTGCCATATTATCATATGCCATGTATAAACAAGTTGAATTGATGTAGTGAATATAATTTAAATATTTTTAGCCCCGTACGAAGTACTGGGGGCTTATAAGATTAATATGCCGTTTGTAACATGTCGAATTGGAAGCAGCCAGTAAGGGCAAAGCATTTGGTTATGTTCATAGATGACAAATCCGCAATAAAAAAATGTCCGTCCGTCCGTCCGTGACCCCTCTAGCTAGAGTAAATCACAACCTTTTTTCAAAATTCTTTTTTTCCCCGATTGGTATGGACAAAAGTAAGGTCAAGTTCGAAAATGGGCATGGTAGGGCCGGCCCTTCCAGAGCTAGGGCCCTATAGGTGTTTTTCAGTCTTTCGCCGATATCTACCGAAATACGCACGCAATACCTGCTTGTGATGTATCAAATGAAAGGTATTGACGAGTAGAACAAAGTTGCTGAACATTCTTTTTGGGTAAGATGCAATGTGGGCTTGTTGGGATGGCTCAAAGGTCGTTACTTGGCCCTAAGTGTTTTTTGCACATAAATCGAGTAAATCTCATCCGATTTTGCTAGATTTAGTTTTTTATGAAAGGTAATTGAATACCGAAAAGAACGTGGGAAAAAAGTTTCAAATTCGGGCCCTTGGACTAAGGCCGCTACTCGGCCCTAAGTCGTTTTTGCACATAAATCGAATAAATCTCATCCGATTTTGCTAGTTTTTGTTTCATTTGAGAAATAATTGATAGCCGAATAGAATGATTGCAAAAAAAGTTTCAAATTTGGGTCCTTGGACTAAGGCCGCTACTCGGCCCTAAGGGTTTTTTGCACATAAATCGAGTAAATCTCATCCGATTTTGCTAGATTCAGTTTTTTATGAAAGGTAATTGAATACCGAAAAGAACGTTGCGAAAAAAGTTTCAAATTTGGGCCCTTGGACTAAGGCCGCTACTCGGCCCTAAGTGTTTTTTCCACATAAATCGAGTAAATCTCATCCGATTTTGCTAGTTTTTGTTTCATTTGAGAGATAATTGAATGCCGAATAGAATGATGGCAAAAAAAGTTTCAAATTTGGGCCCTTGGACTAAGGCCGCTATTCGGCCCTAAGTGTTTTTTGCACATAAATCGAGTAAATCTGATCCGATTTTGTTAGTTTTTGTTTCGTTTCGTTTGAGAGATAATTGAATACCGAAAAGAACGTGGCGAAAAAAGTTTCAAATTGGGTCCCTTGGACTAAGGCCACTACTTGGCCCTAAGTGTTTTTTGCACATAAATCGAGTAAATCTCATCCGATTTTGCTAGATTTAGTTTTCTATGGAAGGTAATTGAATACCGAAAAGAACGTGGCTAAAAAAGTTTCAAATTTGGGCCCTTGGACTAAGGCCACTACTCGACCCTAAGTATTTTTTGCACATAAATCGAGTAAATCTCATCCGATTTTGCTAGATTTAGTTTTCTATGGAAGGTAATATAATACAGAAAAGAACGTGGCGAAAAAAGTTTCAAATTTGGGCCCTTGAACTAAGACCGCTGCTCGGCCCTAAGTGTTTTTTGCACATAAATCGAGTATATTTCATCAGATTTTGCTACTTTTTGTTTCGTTTGACAGATAATTCAATACCGAAAGAAAATTGGGATAAAAAAAAGTTGTAAATTCGGATTCCTAAGATTACATCGTAAACTTTTGTTTTATACTTGAGAAGTACTTCGTACGGGCTTTTGTAATTGCGCTAAGCGCAATTTTAAAGATGAACGCTTACAGTTTACAATTTGCAAAAATAGACAATGATGTCAAGTACGCAATAAGGGTTACGGGCTTATTAGGGCTATGGACGTATAATGGTTTCAGGCTAAATAGGTTTACGGGTCGTACGGGGCTCAGTCGTAGCAAACGCTCCGACTGTTCTGATGCCTTGTTTTTTCTGAAAGTTCGTGAGTGGCTTTTAGATTTTATGTCTTCATCAAGTTCATGCATAAATAAAAATTGAGAAAAAAATCCATAATAGTTAATGCCAGTCCATATTCATGAAGTGTATGTCGAAAGTTTTCTATTTTTTCTCTCCCAAATCTTTTTCATGTCTTGTTTTCTTCATGTTTTATGATTCAGTTCAGACGAACGAACCATAAACAGTCCCTTTCAATTTTAGATGGTAAACGACGCATAATTTCACATAACAAAAGAGCTCATAAAAAGCAATGCATAGTCGCGTGGAACTATTCTTATAGTCAAAACACACAAGCAATGACAAATATTTGTTATGGGTACTCCAGTACGAAAATAAACTGCAACAAAGTGTCCATAAAAATAATTCAATTGGTAAATATTTTCAAAACTAATGTTAAAACAAGGACACAAATGGTCCCGTTGATACTAACTTATGTGCTAGTCGCAACATGACTTCTTGTCCTTGTGCCCTGTGATAAACACCCCAAAAATATCAGACCAATAAATGGATTTTCAACGAAGCGATCATTTTAAATTAAAAACAGTTTTGTTACACCTCACTTTAAGAAGAAAAAAAAGACATAAGCTGCAATGCTGCATAGAATATATTGAAAAAAGGATCTTCTCATGTTTGTTAATTTTATTTGTCTCAGGTACAACGATCGTTGATGCATGCTAAAAACATATAAATTTGTAGATGTAGTAAACCTTAAAAAATTCTCAACAAATGCAAAGAAAGAACTGTGAACTGCTTGAATGGAATTTTCGTATGAGAGCGTGAATGTGGTGCAAATCGACCTTCTTTTACTGCGGGTGATAATTTAACAGAAAAACTTCGGGTTTCTTTTATATAACGACGCATGTGCATTTTTTATTTTATGGCATTTTTAGCTGAATGGACCCACGGCACACAATGAGTTAGTCCAATACCCTCTCTAGCAACCAAACTACTTTTATTAAGGTGGTGAAAGAATCAAGTATCCTTTGGAATTAACATGTACATTACAGCGTAGTCACTCAAAATGTAGAATTGGTTTTGTAGAATACAAAGAAATAAGGTGTGAATTTGACACAGAGAGCTAAGAGTTTGGTTGCTAGAGAGGGTATTGGTTAGTCATTCTCACAAAGTTAGGTTTTTTAAGTTTTACTTGACTTATATGTCTTTCGGGTGATTTGTTGCGGTTCTGTCGTAATTTCGTTCCGTGCGGTGATTGAAATGTTCGTTCCTTCGGATGCTTTTAATTACTTTGGAATTGATTTACTTTCACGACTGTAGAGGTAAAATTATAATTTCAGTTAGCATGCAACGCTACATGCATATTCTCGAGTAATTAAATTTCCGGAAGCCATGAAGTCGGTAACGACGAAAAAAAATGTAACATTTTTCGAAGATGTCTAACATTTGACTCTTAGAAAACGTCTTAGTACAACGATGATCCCTTCTAGTTCCTTTAGTTTTCTTTTTTTAGAAGATGCTAAGCCGCAGTTGGTGGTTTCCAAAAACTTATTCAAAAGTTGTTTTTTTACAATATATCCAGCGCGCAAAATCGGGAACTCAAAAATGAAATGGTGTGTTCATTTAAAAGTTGACTCGCGGAATTTATGATTAGCTATTGAGAATATAAGGCATTCGATGATCCCTTTCTTATAAATTTAATTTGAGTGGTAGAACGATAGAATCTAATAATACCTTTTATACAAACCTAATCCCCAACACAATTAAAGCAACCATTTCGAACATTATTAAAAACAAGGCATCAGAACAGTCGGAGCGTTTGCTGCGACTTAGCCCCGTACAACCCGTAATCCTATTTCGTCCGCAACCATAATACGTCCGTAGCCCTAATAAGCCCGGAACCCTAATACGTCTACAACCCTCTAATGCGTCTGTTACCAAAATGCAAGTCAAGTTGGGAATTGTCAAATTTACTGAAAGTGTTCATTTTTAAAATTGCGCATAGCGCAATTACGAAAGCCCGTACGAAGTACCTCTCAAATAAAACCAACAATTTACGACATTATTTTAGAAACCCAAAATTTTTTGCCAACTTTCCATTGGGTATTCAATTACCTCTCAAATGAAACAAAAACTAGCAAAATCGGTTGAGATTTACTCGATTTATGTGCAAAAAGCACTTAGGGCCGAGTAGCGGCCTTAGTGCAAGGGCCCAAATTTGAAACTTTTTTTGCCATCATTCTATTCGGCATTCAATTATCTCTCAAATGAAACAAAAACTAGCAAAATTGGATGAGATTTACTCGATTTATGTGCAAAAACCACTTAGGGCCGAGTAGCGGCCTTAGTCCAAGGGCCCAAATTTGAAACTTTTTTCGCCACGTTCTTTTCGGTATTCAATTACCTTCCATAAAAAACTAAATCTAGCAAAATCGGATGAGATTTACTCGATTTATGTGCAAAAAACACTTAGGGCCGAGTAGCGGCCTTAGTCCAAGGGCCCTAATTTAAAAAAAATTTCGTCACGTTCTTTTCGGTATTCAATTACCTTCCATAAAAAACTAAAACTAGCAAAATCGGATGAGATTTACTCGATTTATGTGCAAAAAACACTTAGGGCCGAGTAGCGGCCTTAGTCCAAGGGCCCAAATTTGAAACTTTTTTCGCCACGTTCTTTTCGGTATTCAATTACCTTCCATAAAAAACTAAATCTAGCAAAATCAGATGAGATTTACTCGATTTATGTGCAAAAAACACTTAGGGCCGAGTAACGACCTTTGAGCCCTCCCAACAAGCCCACGTTACATCTTACCCAAAAACAATGTTCAGCAACTTTGTTCTACTCGTCAATACCTTTCATTTGATATATCACAAGCAACTATTGCGTGCGTATTTCGGTAGGGCCCTAGCTCTGGAGGGGCCGACCCTACCATGCCCATTTTCGAACTAGACCTTACTTTTGTCGATACCAATCGGGGAAAAAAAGAATTTTGAAAAAAGGTTGTGATTTACTCTAGCTAGAGGGGTCACGGACGGACGGACGGACGGACGGACGGACATTTTTTTTATTGCGGATTCGTCATCTATGAACATAACCAAATGCTTTGCCCTTACTGTCTGCTTCCAATTCGACGTGTTACAAACGGCATATTAATCTTATAAGCCCCCGGTACTTCGTACGGGGCTAAAAATTGTGACGCGTATAAACTAACCATTTCCCATCGGCGATGTTCATCAAACTTTTAATAAACATTTATCATCACACATTGCAACTAATTCAAAAAAAAAACATTTCAAATGAAACAACAGATGTTTATTAAAACACAATTCAAAATGGAAAATGCAGTTGTTGTAGAGGAAACATGATTCAGTTGTAGTTTGTGTGTAGTTTCTGATGTGACAAATAGTCATTTGTGTACCTGTTTTGGACGATTGATTTTAGGCAATTTCGCGGATTGTAGGCCGAACGAAGTGAGGTCTACAAGCGAAAGTGCCTTAAATCAACCGTCCCAAACAGGTGCACATGTGAGTTTTCATGCAGAGGGCCGGAAACCCGAGAAAATTCGAAAAATTGCCCTCATTTTCGGCCCCGAAGCATGAAAATAACTATTTTTTGATACCAACATCGAAAGTTGATACTTTCGCCCTCGAAATCCGGGGCGAAAGTAAAAAAATGCATGTTATGTGTTTGAGCGGGGAGAAAGAAAGAATACATAAAGCGAAAGTCAATATACATAATGCGAAAGTCGACTACATAATGTAATAGTCGACTCTTGTCAATAAGTGTACTGCGATCAAAATTGAAATATAGCGTGCGCCAGTGCTCTTATTGAAATTAACATACGAAGTTGATACTTTTTTCATGCTTCGGGGCCGAAAATGAGGGCAATTTTTCGAATTTTCTCGGGTTTCCGGCCCTCTGCATGAAAACTCACATGTGCACCTGTTTGGGACGGTTGATTTAAGGCACTTTCGCTTGTAAGCCTCACTTCGTTCGGCCTACAATCCGCGAAATTGCCTAAAATCAATCGTCCAAAACAGGTACACAAATGACTATTGTTGCTGAATGATTTGTTAGTTATTTGTTAATTTTTGTGTGTGTTGTTGTTGTGATGGCTAAATAATTAAATTTTTGATATACCAGGGGGCTGCCGCCCCCTGGACCCCCGCATTTTCTGGCTAAATTCCTTCATATTTCAACATTTTGTTCTGCTGTTTGCGATACGTATCAACTTTCGATGTTGGTATCAAAAAAAATAGTATGAACGACTCGGGGCAAAAGTAAAAAAATTCAACCTGTGCGATTGAGGCCCTTGCCTTCGGCGCGGGCATCAACTCTCGCACACGGTTGAATTTTTTTACTTTCGCCCCTTGTCATTCAATGTACTAATATATCACTTCATCGTAGTGAATGTGTGTGCTTTGACACTACGTAATGATGAAATAGAAAAATAAATAATGAAAAAAAAGTTTTTGTAGTACCTATTTTACATCGGCTACGCATATATACCTAACCTACCCACTCTCCATTTCAACAGAAATGAAAAAGAAAATCATTTTGCCAATTATATATTGCAGTTTGTAGGGATTGCTTTTTGAATTTCATTCCGACCGATGGTACAGTATTTATATTCCTCTTGTCTCTGTGTCATGTTCCTTGTGTGTCATGTTTTCTATATTACCATGCCATAATTATATATTGATAAACGACGCAATTACGGTAGTTGAACCCTTTTGTCAGCGCATTTGAGTCATTTCAAATAGTGCTCTTCATTGAATGGATCAATGTTAATAGGTTTGCGCAGAGAGCGCCTTAAATATACCGAACTAAGGAAATATATTTCCAATTGAAATGAATTTTGCAAGTTGAATATTTTATGTACTATACCGGGATCAGTGGGAAAACGGGGTTCATTTACTTTTATTAGACATTATAAGATTAATAATAATTTAAATTAAAAATATATTTAAATGACTCTGTAATTACATATTCCTTTGACATAAAATTTTTGATATGATGGTGAGTTTTCCATTGATCAGTGGAAGCATTACGTCATGACAATGTAATTGCTAATGCACCATCAATTGAAAGAATAAAATGACAATAGAAAGGTTAGTTAAAAGGCGATTTAAAGAGTATATTGTTCGATTTGAGATTTTGAATATTTATATGGTTCGAACAATAGGATTTCCTTTTCAGAGAATCCAAAAGAAAACGGTGATCTGAGTATATAAGCTGATAGTTGTTTAACTTGGTATTGTGGTATTAAAATAGTTGAAATAGGCAAAAACCACACCGAAAAAAAATTAATTTGGACCACACGTGCCATACGAACTTGATTTACTTACGCACGTATGAAAATTTTATGCAGGCAGACCGAAAATGTTAGACTCAACACTCAACAAAGATATATAATAAATCTTTATAATAAAGTCGACATATCGAACCACTTAAATAGCACCCTACGCGATAAATTTTCTTCAACTCAAAAGATCTGGAACACATCGTGTTCAGTAGTTCATACACCAAGTGCCTTTTCATTTTATCGATTCTAAAATTAACTAACATCAGAGTTTTTACTTTTGTAGCTTCTGTGTTCAAATGTTCTAATCAGAAGATCATAGTTTTTAGCTGTGAACTAAATTCCCCCTGACAGACACGAGTTTACTATATATTCAACCCCTTTTTTCCAAAATTTTTTTGATTATTAGCATGACTATTGTGTACCCGATAAAATACCAATATAAATCATTCGTTAAAAAAAACCTTGATAAAAGTCAAAGTAAAAATGGTAAAAGTTCTGTATTAACCCTCTGTGCCACGCAGTATACCAACAATATAAAATAAAAACTCAGAAAAGTTCTTATGTGTTATATTGTTTGTTGATTTTCGTTACACATCATTCGCTAGTCGTAATATCATATCATAAGCCATATATTTTACGACCTACGAACTCACAGAGCCCCTTTATTTTCTGTATTCTTGAACGTTGGTTTACAATAATCGTGTATATGCGTATAGTTTCGAAAAAAATCTTCTACATTAAAAATGAGGTGCATACATGAGTTAAACAGTTAATTTATTAGATATAGAGGTGTCGGTTTCAAAGAAAAGGAATATTTTCATAATAACAGTTTAGTGTTATATTTGACACAACGTTCATGAAAAATATATGACTTTGGTTTTTCGTATGGAACATAGAGACCTAACACTGTAACTAACACATGTTATGTGGGAAACAGGGTATTGTTGATGTTGAATATTCTGAAATTGGGTAAATAAAGGATTTTTCCTAATTCTTAAATTTATTTCAGGTAAAGGAAGAAGGTCACTTTATAAAGTGATTTTGGTTGTATATCTTTTTTACGTGTAAGGCAATAAAAATTGTTGAGTTGCTGAATGAAGATTAAAAAAACTTGCATTGACTTCTTTGAATCGACCATAAATTTGATAACAAAATTAATTTTTTTAAGAAATTTCAAGATTTCTGGATTTTGTCGTCATTTTATTTTAACCTTTTTAATTCAACATTTTTATGGTCTTCTCGATTTTGTACTAGGACCACTCTCAGCTGAGTGATAAAATGTTAAAATTTTGTTGGATTCGACTCGGTGATAAATGCTTGTTTTGGAACATGATGTGTATTGTCAGCTACGGATCTAGTATAGTACCTAAACCGTTAATCATTCTGTTGTACATATAACAAGTTTTAATATGTCAACAGTTTCAAGTCAATCCTAATATGTAACATCAGATTTTCCACTAATTGCAGACGGTAACACTAACGTTAATCGCTAAATGTTTGAATGGTGGACTGTCATCCAAAAAATTATTAAATTGTCATTCGACAGATTTTGCCCAAACACAATGCCAGAGTGTAGCGCATGATCTCAGGACTCCGAAAAATCAATTAGGTTTTCAATCTGCTGTGCGATAAGACTTTGAAAATTCATTTTTTTCTGATTGATGACGTCATAATTTGAAAGTCTTATCGCACAGCACTCTAGCATTGTGTTTGGTCAAAATCCGTCGAATTAATTATGAGTCAAAAACACTCAAAGAGTAAAAGTGACGCAAGTCCCTGGGCATACTTCCAAAACAACTGATATCGGTGTAGCTGACGCATTCTGCGCTTGTACGCAAAAATTAAGCCAAAAAATTCTAGAAGATAAATTTTACCAAAAAAACTTTGCGTCACAAAGTGGCAGATGATTCGGCTACTTTTCATTTGTACATTCTTTCAGGATGTATTTTACCTATTTTAATAATTTTCTTAATAGTACTTTCCTCGATTTGAATAATTTGAAAAATTTGAAAATTTTGAAAATTTAAAAAATTTGAAAAGTTTTGAAAACTTTTGAAAAATTAGAAAAATTTTCAAAAATTTGAAAAATTTGAAAAAAAAAATTTGAAAAATTTTATAAACTTTTAAAAAATTTGAAAAATTTGAAAAATTTTTAAAAATGTTAAAAATTTTGAAAACGTGTTTAAATTTTGAGAAAATTGTAAAAATTTGAAAACTTTTATAAATTTGAAAATTTTTATAAATTTTAAAAAATTTGAAAAATTTTATAAAGTCGGAGCATTATAATTTGATCGATTCTACTCATTTAATTCATTTTTAAATAATTGTAGTTTTCGAAGAAATCATTTCGAAAACATTACAGTATAAAAGCTTAGACACGTGCATTTGAACGGATTACCCGCAGGTATACGGCAAGTAAACAGCTCTAATGCGCATGTGTAAGCTTTTATACTGTAATGTTTTCGAAATCATTTCTTGAAAAACTACAATTATTTAAAAATGAATCGAATCGATCAAATTATAATGCTTCGACTTTAAATTTTAAAAAAATTGAAAAATTTTAAAAATTTAAAAAATTTTGAAAAAAATTAAATTATTGAAAATTTTCAAAAATTTTGAAAAACTTTAAAAAATTTAAAAAATTTTGAAAACTTTGAAATAAAGTCGAAGCATTATAATTTGGTCGATTCTATTCATTTTTAAATAATTGTAGTTTTTCAAGAAATCATTTCGAAAACATTACAGTATAAAAGCTTACACATGCGCATTAGAGCTGTTTACTCGCGATACACCTGCGGGTAATCCGTTCAAATGCACGTGTCTAAGCTTTTATACTGTAATGTTTTCGAAATGATTTCTTGAAAAACTAGAATTATTTAAAAATGAATTAAATGAGTAGAATCGATCATATTATAATGCTCCGACTTTATTTTGAAAAATTTTAAAAAAATTAAAAATTTACTTCTTCTTCTTCTTCTTTTTCAGCCTGTTTCTATCCACTGCTGGATGTAGGCCTCTCCAACTTCTTTCCATTTCGTACGATCCATTGCCATTTGCTGCCAGTTTGTACCTGCAATATTCTTAATTCCGTTTGTCCATCTCTGGTGGTCTACCCATAGCTCGTCTTTTATATGGTCGCCAGTTCATGATCTTTTTGGTCCAACGTTCGTCTGTCCTTCTTGCAATATGTCCCGCCCAGCTCCATTTCAAAGATGCTATTCTTTCCATGACATCAACGACCCTGGTTTGTTGTCGAAACCATTGATTCGTCATTCTGTCTCTGAGTGTTATTCCAAGCATACTCCGTTCCATGGTCACTCTCAATTTATCTTCGGATGCTTTCGTTAAAGTTAACGTTTCCGCTCCATAAGTGAGCACTGGAAGGACACAAGTGTCGAAAACTTTGCTTTTCAGACTATTATTCATTTTGTTTTTGAAAATTAGTCTGAGTTTTCCGAACGCTGCCCATGCAAAACCAATCCTACGTCTTATTTCTGCAGTTTGGTTGTCCAGACCTAACTTTAGTTTATGTCTTAGATATACATAGCTGTCGACTCGTTCAATGACAGTGTCACCAATTTTGATTTCTCTATCGTCCCCGATGTTGGTCATGACTTTTGTTTTCGATAAGTTCATCTTGAGGCCAACTTTGCTTGCCTCTTCACTTAGCTGTTGTAGCATAAGCTGAGCCTGACCTAGATTCGCTGCTATCGGTACAATGTCATCAGCGAAGTGGAGATTGCTCAGGTACTCTCCATTTATCTTTATTCCCATTTTACTCCAGTTTAACTTCCTAAAAATACTCTGCAGAATCGCCGTGAATAATTTCGGTGAAATGGTGTCACCCTGCCTTACACCTCGGCCGATTCTGAATTTCTCCGTGCTCTTATGAAGTTTTACACATGAAGTAGCATTTTTGTACACATATCGAATTGTATTGGAGTACCTTGAGTCTACTCTACATTCGTCTAATGCGTCCAATATCGACCATGTTTCCACTGAATCGAAAGCTTTTTCGAAGTCTATGAATAGCAAGACCATGTCGATGTTGTATTCACGACTCTTCTCAATAAGCGTTCTCATCACCTGCAAATGGTCGTTTGTGCTGAAACCAGATCTGAAAGCAGCTTGTTCAACAGGTTGGTAGAAGTCGAACTTGTTAGTGTTCCTCTTCGTAATGATTTTCATAAACAACTTGTAGAGTGTTGACAATAGGCTTATGGGCCGGTAATTTTCCAGCTTTGTTATGTCTCCTTTTTTATGCAGCAATGTAATTACCGCATTTTCCCAGGCTTCTGGTACTTCTTCCCATTGGAGACATTGATTAAACAAAGCCGTGATTGCCTTTAATAAGGAGTCTCCACCTAGTTTAATGGCTTCCACTGGAACACCATCTTCTCCGGAAGACTTTTTGTTTTTATCTCGGCTACTGCGGCCTAGACTTAATCAACAGTTATATCGGGCATATCCTCCGATCCCACGTTTCTTATTATTGGTCTATCTTCGGTTTCTTCTGTTGGACTCTGTCTTGCTGAAGAAAACAAATTCTCATAAAATTCTGTTGCAATGTTTAATATCGCATTTCGATCCGTTTAGATCGTTCCTGTTTTGTCTCGTAATTTGAAGATTTCTTTTTTGGCGTTTGTCATTTTTCTCCGTAGGACTTTAATATTGCAGTTAGCTTCAATTATGTTTTGAGCCAATTGGACATTATATTTTCTTTCATCTGATCTCCTTGCTTTGTTGATACTTTTAGACAAGTTCCGGTATTCCACCGAATTTCGTCCTCCGTTTTTTACCAACTCTGCTCTGCTTGCGATCAGGTGTAATGTTTCACTGCTGAGTTTTGATTCTTTCCCTTGGACGGATTTGCATTCGGATTTCATGAAACCCATTACTGTATCGACGATTTTGGTATTCAATTCGTCCAATGTTTCACATTGATTGTTGACGTTATCTAATTCGGCAGTCATTTTGTGTGTAAAGCCGTTGTACGTCAATCCTTTCACTTTTTTGAACTAGTTGTGATCGTTGAAATCTGGTATTTAACGTGACTCTTGCACGAACCATTCGGTGATCACTACCTGTTGAAAAATTGTTTAGGACCGTTTTAGCTACTAGGTTAAGCTTCTAAAGGACGTCCTTTAAAAGACGCCAATAACCTTTTTCTCAGATAGGTTCAAAAGAATGGGCAAAGCTTTATGGAAAAGAATGTTCAAAAAGAGTAACACTACCCCGTCGGACACTGTGCACTTTGATAGGCACTGTGGTCCCGGTACGTGCAGAACGGGTCAGAGCTCGGGGATTACCGGGGGCGAGCAAAGTAATGCTTTCATACTCACCAACCCGCAGTAGCAAGCGTGGTGTTTTAATGCTAAAAACCTTCAAACGAAGCCAAAACGAATTATACATTGCCACATATAATGCCAGAACATTGTCGTCAAGACAAAAAATGCAAGAAATGGAAGAAGAACTAAAAAAGATAAAATTGGATGTTGTGGGAGTGAGCGAAGTGAGAAAACCTGGAGAGGAATGCAGGAAATTACAATCAGGGCATACATTCTTCTACCGAGGAAGTGACAGTCAGATGCTGATGCGCGGTGTCGGATTGTTCATAAACAAGCGGTGGTCGGATCGCATAACTCACACGAAAAGCATATCCGATCGAGTGATATACGTAAGCCTGAAGATAAGTAACAGAAACAGTGTCAAATTAATTCAGGTTTACTCACCCACATCCACCCATGATGACGAAAAAGTAGAAAGATTCTATGAAGATGTCGAGAAAGCTCTGGACGAAAATATCTAATCGGTGATTTCAATGGGAAGCTGGGAAAACGAGAAGAAGACTCCGAAGTTTCTATTGGTAGTATTAGCAACGACCAAAGAAATGAGCGTGGAAATACTTTACTCAACTTCCTACAGCAACACAATTTGTACTCAATGAAAAATTTACAAAATTTACAAAATTAAAAAAAAATTAAAAAATTTTATAAATAAAATAATTTAGGAAAAAAATTGAGCTGAGCAGAGCTTGCCAAAAGCCAACAAATTTGTTCTACCATACACATCCATACACAGAACTTGAAGGTGTTCTTATATGAACTTCGAGGAGCCCTAGCTCCCAAACGAGGCCCGTTCCCCCCAATTTTTATTCTGGAATGTCTCAGAATGACGACTAGAATCTACTCCCAAAATTTCAAGAAATTCTAAAGAAGACTTTAGAAGTTAGGAAACACGGACGAACGGACGGACGGACTAACAAAGTAACAGAGGATTTTTTCATTTCGTTTAAAGTACTGAAATTGCCAAAGTTTAAGCTACAAGAACGTGTCCCGGGTAAAAATGTCGGACTCATGAGACCACGAAAAAAGTATTCTCAACGGTCTCATTTCGGTCTAAAAATGGTTAGTAGTCTCAATGCAGTCTCAATTTTTTTTTTTTTGTGTGATGAAACTTTTGGATGAACAAATTGTCATTTTCGAGATCTATTGAGTCCGAATGAGAAGTCTCTTTTCGAGTATTTTTTGATGGAATTGTCGAGACTAAGTGAGCAGTCTCACAGTGGATAAGTTTACAGACCGCATGAGACCGAATGAGAAGTCTCTTTTCTGGTATTCTTTGACGGAATTGTCGAGGCTAAGTGAGCAGTCTCACCGTGGAAAAATTTTCAGATCGCATGAGATCGAACGAGTAGTCTCTTTTCGAGTATTTTATTCGATTGCTGAGACCGACTGAGTGGTCTCATTTGAAGAAATCAAGGAAAATATTTTCGTCAAATGAGACCCCTCAAATGGCAGCAAATGGCAATGGATCGTACGAAATGGAAAGAAGTTGGAGAGGCCTACATCCAGCAGTGGATAGAAACAGGCTGAAAAAGAAGAAGAAGAAGAAGACCCCTCAACCAGTCTCAGAAATCGAGGAAAATATTTTCTCCAAATGAGACCCCTCAACCAGTCTCAGAAGTCGAATTAAAAAAAAACTTTTAATGAGACCCCTCAACCAGTCTCAGAAATCGGAAAAAATATTTTCGTCAAATGAGACCACTCAACCAACCTCAAAAAACGAAGAAAAAGTTTTCTTCAAATGAGACCACTCAACCAACCTCAAAAGTCGAAGAAAATATTTTCTTCAAATGAGACCACTCAACCAACCTCAAAAGTCGAAGAAAATATTTTCGTCAAATGAGACCACTCAACCAACCTCAAAAGTCGAAAAAAATATTTTCGATAAATGAGACCACTCAACCAGTCTCAGAAATCGGAAAAAATATTTTCGTCAAATGAGACCACTCAACCAACCTCAAACGAGCCATCAGAACAGTCGGAGCGTTTGCTGCGACTGAACCCCGTACAAACCCGTATATCTATTGCGTACGTGACCCTAGTGCGTCTGTCACCCTACTTTGACCGTAAGCCTATTGCGCCGGTTAATGTAGTTAAAGTAAAATCATTATGTAATGTGTATATCTTACAAATTGCGCATAGCGCAATTACGAAGCCCCGTACGACGTTCCTTTCAAATGAAACAAAAATTTCAAATCGCCCTAAAATTTTATTTTTTTGAAGGGCCTAGTATCGGCCTCAGTCCGAGGACCCAAATTTAAAATTTTTTTCAACTATATTCTATTCGGCCTTTGATTACCTTCCAAATGAAACAAAAATTACGAAAAATGGATGAAATTTAGTCGAGTTATATGTAAAATACGCATAGGGCCCTAGTATCGGCCTCAGTCCGAGGACCCAAATTTAATATTTTTTTCAACTACATTCTATTCGGCCTTTGATTACCTCCCAAATGAAACAAAAATTACGAAAAACGGATGAAATTTGCTCGAGTTATATGTAAAATACACATAGGGCCCTAGTAGCATTTCACTTCTAAGGCCCTAACTCACGGTCCACTCACCCGATTTAAAAAAACTTTTTTTCCTGGATTGGTATTGACAATACCTATCATTTGCCGTGTCATTTACATTTCCATCGTTTATTTTGCCATAAATATCACCAAAAGACCTTAAATCACTTTGGTGGCTCTAACTCACGAAGGGCCGACCCGAATATGCCCATCTTCGAACTCTGCCTCACTATTTCGACTATCTTTCAGGGAAAATTTTTTTTTTTTTGAAATCGGATTTGATTTACTCAAGATATCGACGTGACAGACGGACAGACAAAATTTTTATTGCAGATTCGTCATCTATGAACATAGGCAAACACTTTGCCCTTACCGTCTGCTTCGAATTCCATCAATTACACACGGCATCGTAATCTTATAAGCCCCTTTGTACTTCGTACGGGGCTAAAAACGAAGAAAAAGTTTTCGTCAAATGAGACCACTCAACCAACCTCAAAAGTCGAAGAAAATATTTTCTTCAAATGAGACACCTCAAGCAACCTCAAAAATCGAAGAAAAAGTTTTCGTCAAATGAGACCACTCAACCAGCCTCAAAAGTCAAAAAAAATATTTTCGTCAAATGAGATCACTCAACCAACCTCAAAAATCAAAGAAAATATGTTCTTCAAATGAGACCACTCAACCAACCTCAAAAGTCGAAGAAAATATTTTCGTCAAATGAGACCACTCAACCAACCTCAAAATCAAAGAAAAAGTTTTCTTCAAATGAGACCACTGAACCAGTCTCAGAAATCGAGGAAAATATTTTCTCCAAATGAGACCCCTCAACCATTCTCAGAAGTCGAATTAAAAAAAAAACTTTTAATGAGACCCCTCAACCAGTCTCAGAAATCGAGGAAAATATTTTCTTCAAATGAGACCACTCAACCGGTCTCCGCAATGAGACTACTCATCTGGCCTCGAAAATTATATCAACGGTTTAAAATTAGAACTACAAATAGATATATCTGATTTAGCAACATGCGTAACGTCGATGGCAGTCCAAATTGAAAGTTAAGCATCATTCGTCGCGGTTAGTACTTGGATGGGTGACCAGAAAAACATCACAAATAAGAAAAAGGTAAAAAAAAATCAAATATAACTAACGATTCTCTAAATGATTTCAGTCGATTTGGTCTAGCGAATTATAAGAAAAGTAAAGGGCAGTGGCCATCTTCTCAGCAGAGAAGTACAAAAAAAATCTTGCGGATAAATAACGAACGAAGAAAAAAGTTCCAAAGCATAGCCTAAAAAGAAATCAAATTTGAAAAGTCTCAAACGGTCTAGAAAAAACTCAAAAAAGAGAAGTCTCAAAACGGTCTAGAAAAAACTCAAAAAAGAGAAGTCTGAAAACGGTCTAGAAAAAACTCAAAAAAGAGAAGTCTCAAAACGGCCTAGAAAAAACTCAAAAAAAGAGAAGTCTCAAACAGTCTAGAAAAAACTCAAAAATTAGAAGTCTGAAACAGTTTTTTTTTTAATAAGACACTCATTTATCCTCATCCAGTCTCACAACGTCTAACAAATCCAAAATAAGACTACTCACCCAGTCTCACAACGTCTAACAAATCGAAAATGAGACCACTCATCCAGTCTCACAACGTCTAACAAATCCGAAATGAGACCACTCATCCAGTCTCACAACGTCTAACAAATCCGAAATGAGACCACTCATCCAGTCTCACAACGTCTAACAAATCGAAAATGAGACCACTCATCCAGTCTCACAACGTCTAACAAATCCGAAATGAGACCACTCATCCAGTCTCACAACGTCTAACAAATCCAAAATGAGACCACTCATTTAGTCTCACAACGTCTAACAATTTCAAAATGAGACCACTCATTCAGTCTCACAACGTCTAACAATTTCAAAATGAGACCACTCATCCAGTCTCACGACGTCTAACAAATCCAAAATGAGACCACTCATCCAGTCTCACAACGTCTAACAAATCCAAAATGAGACCACTCATCCAGTCTCACAACGTCTAACAAATCCTGAAATGAGACCACTCATCCAGTCTCACAACGTCTAACAATTTCAAAATGAGACCACTCATTCAGTCTCACAACGTCTAACAAATCCGAAATGAGACCACTCATCCAGTCTCACAACGTCTAACAAATCGAAAATGAGACCACTCATCCAGTCTCACAACGTCTAACAAATCCGAAATGAGACCACTCATCCAGTCTCACAACGTCTAACAAATCAAAAATGAGACCACTCATCCAGTCTCACAACGTCTAACAAATCCGAAATGAGACCACTCATCCAGTCTCACAACGTCTAACAAATCCAAAATGAGACCACTCATTAAGTCTCACAACGTCTAACAATTTCAAAATGAGACCACTCATTCAGTCTCACAACGTCTAACAAATCCTGAAATGAGACCACTCATCCAGTCTCACAACGTCTAACAAATCCGAAATGAGACCACTCATCCAGCCTCGAACATCCTCCATAAATCTTTGAAATGAGACCTCTCATTACTTTCGGATGAATTCCGATGAATTTTTGGATGAATTATCGGTCTCAAAGGTTCGAAATAACTAGACTCATCCAGTCTCATCTCCATATAAAAATTTCAGTCTCAAAAAGGTCTCACCGACACCTTTTTTTTACCCGGGTGTTAGCTCGTTGAACTCGTACGGACGCCTAGTTTTTTTTAAAGCTAATTTGGAGTCATTTGAGTAATTTTTTTGAAATGTTTTCTAGTATAGGACTTGCGTCACGGGCGCTATGCTAACGCGCGCCCATGATTTTTTAGATGACAGTCCACCATTCAAACATTTAGCGATTAGTGTTACAGTTTTTGCATTTAGCGTCGAAAAATCTGGCGTTACCTAATCTTTTACATACTGAAGAGCGGTAAAATGAACTTCACTGTTTGTCTCATCACTCATCTCATCTCCCGTTAACACGTGAAATAACTAATTGATTGTAAAATATTGTTTTGGCTTGTGTGAATATTCCACTCGCCTTCGACTCGTCCTGTAACCCTCACTCGGTTAAGAAAGACTATAATTATCCAGAAGTCAGAGCTCACTTCTGGCGTTGCTCTTGAATACTATTTAATGACATACGGTCAAAGTCATCAAGTCCTATACTCCGTACGAGTTCAACGAGCTATCACACGTTCTTGCAGCTTAAAATTTGGCCACGCAAAAAATCTTCCAAGAAGCCCCATTTCCATACATTTTGGTCAATTTCAGTACTTTAAACAAAATGAAAAAATCCTACGTTACTTTGTTAGTCCGTCCGTCCGTCCGTCCGTCCGTCCGTGTTTCCTATCTTCTAAAGTCTTCTTTAGATGTTTAAATTTTGGGAGTAGATTCTAGTCGTCATTCTAAGACATTCCAGAAAAAAAAATTGGGGGGAACCGGCCTCGTTTCGGAGCTAGGGCTCCTCGAAGTTCCCATATCAGTCAAAAACACTCAAAAGAGTAAAAGTGACGCAAGTCCCTGTGCATACTTCCAAAACAAGTGATATCGCTGGAGTGGACGCATTCTGCGCTTGTACGCAAAAACTGTAACAGCAAAAATTTGACCAAAGAAATTCTAGAAACAAAATTTAAAAAAAAAATTTGCGTCACAAAGTGGCAGATGGTTTGGACGTATTAGGACTAGAGGTGTGCGCCGGTCAAAAATTCTCGGTGGCGGCTAGCCAAGTGTAGATGTGTCGGCGGCGGCGCGCCGAAAACGACATTTCTCGGCGGCTCGGCTCAGCTGCGGCGCGCCGATATATTTTGAATAATTTAAAAAAAATTCATAGAAAAGTCAATGTTTTTACAGTTACTCATAGGTATTCTTACTTCATTTCTAATCTAATACAAGAATTATGAGTTCCTGTGAACTCTGGTGTAAAACCAACAAAGTTTAATTTTTATTTAGTGAAACATACTAGACATCAAAATCATAATGCTCATAATGTCCACAGCTGGGCTTGAACTAGCAACCTCTGGTTTATAAATCCAGCGCCTATACCAATAAACTGTGTTTTGCTAATAGTCGAAAGAACAACGAAACTTCTAAAGTTCGTTGTTAAAAACTAATTAATTTAGTGGTACGACTCGAGTTTATTTTTCATAAAATGCAGAGGGATGGTCCATAAAGTACGTAACTCGAAAAAGTCACAGGTAGGTCTGGACATATTGTTACAGATAGTGCAAAACATTCAGAACTATATGGAAACGTAATTACGAGATACAATGATAAGTCTGGAAAATGCAGATTTTGTGGATCGCCCCAGAGCTTTAAAAATTTAGTTTAATTTACAATCCAATCGACGATATTCATTCCACATACGATTTACACGTTATAATACATACGTAAATGTCATAAAGTTGGAAATGCATGTGGAATGAATAGCGCCGATTGGATTGTAATAGTTACTTCTTATAATTCCGAGACTGTCTAATTAGGACATATTCTTGCCTATTTAAAAAAAATTCTTTAAAGTACTTTCCTCAACATCTGCCACTTGTGACGCAAAATTTTTTTGGTAAAATTTTGTTTCTAGAATTTCTTTGGTCAAATTTTTGCTGTTACAGTTTTTGCGTACAAGCGCAGAATGCGTCACCTCCAGCGATATCAGTTGTTTTGAAAGTATGCACAAGGACTTGCGTCACTTTTACTCTTTTGAGTGTTTTTGACTGATTTTAAATACGTGAAATTAAAATCCCGAAGCTAAGTTCGAAGATGGGCTATGTAGGACTAAGGATCTGGAAGCTATCCGAGAAAAACGGGATTTTATACTGTTGATCATAGCCTCAATTAAAAAAGATTACTTTGATGAAATTTGATTTTGTTTGGTAGTGTGGGTAAATCATATAAGTTTGTTTGTTTGTTTAAGTAGGAAGAATAATTTCATCATTCGATGCCCATCTTTTAACGTGTAAACATCTCTTTCTAGTGGACTATCAAATTTGATAGTTGACTATCAAATTTGATAGTTGACTATCAAATTTGATAGTTGACTATCAAATTTGATAGTTGACTATCAAATTTGATAGTTGACTATCAAATTTGATAGTTGACTCTCAAATTTGATAGTTGACTAACAACTTTATAGTTGACTAACAAATTTGATAGTTGACTAACAAATTTGATAGTTGACTAACAAATTTGATAGTTGACTAACAACGTAACAACTTGATAGTTGACTATCAAATTTAATAGTTGACTATCAAATTTGATAGTTGACTATCAAGTTGTTTGTCATTTATCAAGTAAGTAGTTTTTTACTCCCCTTACAACCACATCTTGCGCCAGCGAAATGCCTGTTATCAAATTAGCACACTTTGATTAAAAAGTGTAAGAAATTTTAATAAAAAAGTAAAAATTTTGCAGGCTAATAAGATGAACTATCTCGATTAATTTCTGAAGATTTTTTCAAATAGATTGAATTAAATGAATCAAAGAGAATATTGTAAAAATTTTACGAGTGTGAAGTTTGCGGCCAGAGCGAAGCAAGGGCCGTCATTCACACGAGTCGTGACATTTTATTCACGGTTGAAGGTTTTGTGATTGGGAAATCGAGGGATTATTTTATCTCGGTCTACCAATAAATTTCTCCTTTTACAAATATTTTAAATCCCTTTACCATTATAGAGTCGAAGTTGGTACCAATTTACCGAAAATATTGGTAAACTGAGTTATTTTTAACGATGAACCAAAAACTAATAAAATTCATTTATTACCATGTCACCATGTAAAGGTGTATTAAGTACCGGGGACTTCCTTTTTTTTACGCAAAAGTGTAAGAGAAGAACATCTATAGCACTTTTTATTTTGAGAAAAAGTCCTCGTTCCACATTCACAAAACAAACTTCACATCTACTCTGATGTAACAAAAAGGCAATCAAAGAGAATAAAATACAGCTCATACGAGTGGGAAGTTTACGGCCAGAGCGAAGCGAGGGCCGTAATCTACACGAGTCATATTTTATTTATGATTTGAGGTTGATTGAAAATCTTAAAAATTGAAAATGTATAAGAAAATTGAGAGCTCAAAAAGTGGACAAAAATCATTCCACCTTACGTCGTTGGTTTCCAAGAAAAAATTGTTTGTCAAATTTGTCAAGAAAAATGTCAGTTAAGTGACCTGACCCGCCCAGAAGGTGGGACCTAGTTGTTTGTGGCTTACACTTGCCTCTAGTTTTAATATATCCTAGGGTGTAGCGGTTTTTACAAAATGTGTTAGTTCTTTTAAGGCTCAGCCGGAAATCCACTCAGCTGGTCCATCTGATCATTTTATGGAAGAATTTTTTTTTTCAAACTTTGATTTTGTGCTGCCGCCAGATCGATTTTTGAAAATTTCGTCGTTTTCGGTCCACATCACATATATCGATTTTTTACGGTGGGCTCAGTGTACATAAAAAGTTGAGTCAACATGGTAATCTAATCTCCAGGCTTCACAGATTATTTTATAAAAAAGATCAAGTCTAAAAAATATTTTTTGAGTTCATGACTGATTGTCAAAGTTCCCCGATGGTGATTTTGAGACTTTAATCGCGCCACAAAATTTGATGAAAATGTGCAAAAATGTAAATTAAACTTTAAATATGCTAAATGGACCGCGGTGAGTCAAATACAACATCTGATTTGAATTAAGACACCTAAATTTGATATTTATCTGACAAAAAGTTGTGTTTTTGGTACATGGAATATTGAAATTACAATCAGGGCATACATTCTTCTACCGAGGAAGTGACAGTCAGATGCTGATGCACGGTGTCGGATTGTTCATAAACAAGCGGTGGTCGGATCGCATAACTCACACGAAAAGCATATCCGATCGAGTGATATACGTAAGCCTGAAGATAAATAACAGATACAGTGTCAAATTAATTCAGGTTTACGCACCCACGTCCACCCATGATGACGAAGAAGTAGAAAGATTCTATGAAGATGTCGAGAAAGCTCTGGACGAAAACCCATCACATTACCAATATCTCATCGGTGATTTCAATGCGAAGCTGGGAAAACGAGAAGAAGACTCCGAAGTTTCTATTGGCAGTTTTAGCAACGACCAAAGAAATGAGCGTGGAAATGTTTTACTCAACTTCCTACAGCAACACAATTTGTACGCAATGAATTCATTTTTTGCAGGAAAGCCTCAACGTAAATGGACTTGGGCGAGTGCAGATGGTGTAACGAAAAATGAGATCGATTACATCATAACTGGCTGTAAGTCAACCGTTAAGAACGTTACGGTCCTAAACAATTTTTCAACAGGTAGTGATCACCGAATGGTTCGTGCAAGAGTCACGTTAAATACCAGATTTCAAAGATCACAACTAGTTCAGAAAAGTGAAAGGATTGACGTACAACGGCTTTACACACAAAATGAAGAATTTGCTACGAAAATGACTGCAGAATTAGATAACGTCAACAATCAATGTGAAACATTGGACGAATTGAATACCAAAATCGTCGATACAATAATGGGTTTCATGAAATCCAAATGCAAATCCGTCCAAGGGAAAGAATCAAAACTCAGCAGAGAAACATTAGACCTGATCGCAAGCAGAGCAGAGTTGGTAAAAAACGGAGGACGAGATTCGGTGGAATACCGGAACTTGTCTAAAAGTATCAACAAAGCAAGGAGATCAGATGAAAGAAAATATAATGTCCAATTGGCTCAAAACATAATTGAAGCTAACTGCAATATGAAAGTCCTACGGAGAAAAATGACAAACGCCAAAAAAGAAATCTTCAAATTACGAGACAAAACAGGAACGATCCAAACGGATCGAAATGCGATATTAAATATTGCAACAGAATTTTATGAGAATTTGTTTTCTTCAGCAAGACAGAGTCCAACGGAAGAAACCGAAGATAGACCAATAATAAGAAACGTGGGATCGGATGATATGCCCGACATAACTGTTGATGAAGTCAAGGCCGCAGTAGCCGAGATGAAAAACAAAAAGTCTCCAGGAGAAGATGGTGTTCCAGTGGAAGCCATTAAACTAGGTGGAGACTCCTTATTAAAGGCAATCACGGCTTTGTTTAATCAATGTCTCCAATGGGAAGAAGTACCAGAAGCTTGGGAAAATGCGGTAATTACATTTCTGCACAAAAAAGGAGACATAACAAAGCTGGAAAATTACCGACCCATAAGCCTATTGTCAACACTCTACAAGTTGTTTATGAAAATCATTACGAAGAGGAACACTAACAAGTTCGACTTCTACCAACCTGTTGAACAAGCTGCCTTCAGATCTGGTTTCAGCACAAACGACCATTTGCAAGTGATGAGAACGCTTATTGAGAAGTGTCGTGAATACAACATCGACATAGTCTTGCTATTCATAGACTTCGAAAAAGCTTTCGATTCAGTGGAAACATGGTCGATATTGGACGCATTAGACGAATGTAGAGTAGACTCAAGGTACTCCAACACAATTCGATATGTGTACAAAAATGCTACTTCATGTATAAAACTTCATAAGAGCACGGAGAAATTCAGAATTGGCCGAGGTGTAAGGCAGGGTGACACCATTTCACCGAAATTATTCACGGCGATTCTGCAGAGTGTTTTTAGGAAGTTAAACTGGAGTAAAATGGGAATAAAGATAAATGGAGAGTACCTGAGCAATCTCCGCTTCGCTGATGACATTGTACCGATAGCAGCGAATCTAGGTCAGGCTCAGCTTATGCTACAACAGTTAAGTGAAGAGGCGAGCAAAGTTGGCCTCAAGATGAACTTATCGAAAACAAAAGTCATGACCAACATCGGGGACGATAGAGAAATCAAAATTGGTGACACTGTCATTGAACGAGTCGACAGCTATGTATATCTAGGACATAAACTGAAGTTAGGTCTGGACAACCAAACTGCAGAAATAAGACGTAGGATTGGTCTTGCATGGGCAGCGTTCGGAAAACTCAGACTAATTTTCAAAAGCAAAATGAATAATTGTCTGAAACGCAAAGTTTTCGACACTTGTGTCCTTCCAGTGCTCACTTATGGAGCGGAAACGTTAACTTTAACGAAAGCATCCGAAGAAAAATTGAGAGTGACACAAAGAGCCATGGAACGGAGTATGCTTGGAATAACACTCAGAGACAGAATGACGAATCAATGGATTCGACAACAAACCAGGGTCGTTGATGTCATGGAAAGAATAGCATCTCTGAAATGGAGCTGGGCGGGACATATTGCAAGAAGGACAGACGAACGTTGGACCAAAAAGATCATGAACTGGCGACCATATAAAAGACGAGCTATAGGTAGACCACCAGAGAGATGGACAAACGGAATTAAGAATATTGCAGGTACAAACTGGCAGCAAATGGCAATGGATCGTACGAAATGGAAAGAAGTTGGAGAGGCCTACATCCAGCAGTGGATAGAAACAGGCTGAAAAAGAAGAAGAAGAAGAAGAAGAATATTGGTGGCGAAAGTCGAATTACCTCAAATCAATAATTTTTTAGCTGTAAATGTATTCCCAGGTTCTGACAATGCGAAACCTTCAATTTTAAGCGTTTTCTAAGCTAATTTACAACATTAAATACATCAAAATTTGAAAATGTAAAGAGACGTAGCCACTGGCTCTAGAACTTGTCAACAGTACGTAAATTAGCTTAGAAAACGCTAAAAAATTGAAGGTTTCGCATTGTCAGAACCTGGGAATACATTATAAGCTAAAAAATTATTGATTTGAGGTAATTCGACTTTCGCCACCAATATTCCATGTACCAAAAACACAACTTTTTGTCAGATAAATATCATATTTAGGTGTCTTAATTCAAATCAGATGTTGTATTTGACTCACCGCGGTCCATTTAGCATATTTAAAGTTTAATTTACATTTTTGCACATTTTCATCAAATTTTGTGGCGAGATTAAAGTCTCAAAATCACCATCGGGGAACTTTGACGATCAGTCATGAACTCAAAAAATATTTTTTAGACTCGATCTTTTTTATAAAATAATCTGTGAAGCCTGGAGATTAGATTACCATGTTGACTCAACTTTTTATGTACACCGAGCCCACCGTAAAAAATCGATATATGTGACGTGGACCGAAAACGACGAAATTTTCAAAAATCGATCTGGCGGCAGCACAAAATCAAAGTTTGAAAAAAAAATTTCTTCCATAAAATGATCAGATGGACCAGCTGACTGGATTTCCGGCTGAGCCTTAACAGAACTAACACATTTTGTAAAACCGCTACACCCTAATATCCATCGATGTACGTACACAAGAAAACTCATTGTCTGTATAGATGAATTGAATATATATCATTCTTCTTGAAAGAAAGGGATTAACTGATCTAAATAAACACACATCCCTTAAAAACCAATGTTCATAACATATATCCAGGCCGAATAATAAAATAAAATAAAATTGTCCCCATCCCCGAAAACCATTAGACGATTAGAGTAAAATGTACATATATGTAAACAAAAGCTGTCCAAAAAGTGTTTCTCTTATTTCTTTCTTTTTTGCTACCCATATTCATGGATAAAGTTGATGGAACACAATGTATGTGTTTCTTTTTATAATACACAAACATCGATTCTGTTTTTTTGTTTATTTTTTATTTTATTTAGAGGTTGAGCAGGAGCAGCCACAGGAATATTTTGAAAGTTTGCGATTGTTTTATCAGGGGCCTTTCGGTGCTAGATTAAATTGGGGTTAATCTGTAAAAAGTGTTCATATATTTGAAAATTAAATGTTTTGTTTGGGGTTTTATAGGGACAATAAAATTACTTTAAATTAAATTAATATTTGTTAAGAGATTTGGGTTTGATAATTTATGTATGAAGAAATGGTATTAAAAATCTTTTATGAATAGGAAAAAATGTGTTCGCTCGTTTGAGTTATTAGGGTAGACTAATATGGATATGCCTTCGGCTCGGATATGTAAACTCTACAGTTGTTTCAACTAACAGTTACCGAAGTTTGTTGCTCAACATCACACTTGCGCAGTTGCTCTTATCTCAAAATTGTCCCCTCATGTAATGAATCATTTTCGCACTGTAACCTACTATTCATTTGGAACAGAACATTTCTTCTATCAATTCTAATGGAGAGGCTCAATCATTTAGATTAAAATTGGATTCCTCGTGGTTTTATAAAACTAACAACCGATAAGTGAGATCTGGTAATTTTCTACCAACTGATTACATCGATGAAAAACAAATCAATAAAAGTCTTAGAAACTTACAGTATATAGAATTGCATTTTCTCAATTATTTCTGTAGTTAAACTTAACCGACCATGTTTTGAATAAATTCAAAAATTTAAATTGCACTAAATTTCATAGCAATTAACAATAGTCATTTAAATGCCGAAACGTTATCGAAATACTCTTATTTTCCCGAATAGATTTTCCAAAAATAAAAGAAAAATATTTTTTCAGCGTTACACAACATAAATAGTTTGACTATAGAGGAGGGTATTTTGTAAATCGTGTATGTGTATACCTTTTCGTGCAACAAAAACACTTCACATTTTATACACGTTATTAGCTACTATTTGGCTTATGTATATCGTATTATGCACTTCTTCTGCTTATAACGCTCTCAATATTACCCGGTTCAGATAAAACGTAGTATAGACTTACACATTTCTATATATATAATACACATTCAATAACATAACAAGCACACCGTCAGGCATTAATCTCTCCGAGTACTAAGTATAGTGATGCATCTTGAATGTTAAATAGATTTTATTTTTAGGATATAAGAGGATTTTAAAAACCACAATGCCACTTTAATTTTGTGTTTGTCGGTAAGTATTTGCTTGCTAGTTGGTATATCTATACGTTCGGTGTTTGCGATATATGTCGAGGAAAAGTAAATGAAGAAAATATACAAAGGAATTGAACTTCTTGAGTTTTTCGATTTGTAATTTTAAAGGCATTGTAATTGCTAAAATGGTTGTATTTTTTGAATATAGTGAAGCAATGCTCAATGCATACAAATGAGTTAAGTGAAATATGTTTTTCGAATTAAATTTTAAAGATTTTTCAAAAGCTTACCAGGCATAAAACACGATTATGTAAATAGGTTTGACAGTTGCGTTAATCTAATGATTTGTAAAGTAATTACTAACTTTTTTTTTCAAACAGCTGATTATTTCGGTTCGGAACCCCTCCCACAGAATTTTAAGAATATAATTAATTTTTTACAGATTTTTTCACCGGCTTATGCGGGCTTATGCACAATATGGATAGAATTTTTGATATTTAAATTTATCTGGACCATATAACCCGTTAGGCTCTCAATTCATGAAATATTTTTTCGATGATTATTTGTGTTTGAATGAGAAGTGAATCACCAGTATCATACTATTATCTTGTTATTTCTTCTAATTATCTGGATAAGTTGTTTTTTTATTTTTAAAAGCGAAAAAAAGGCTGCAATGCGCAACCAGTAAAAAACGATCTTTTCAAAAAAAACAAAGTTACAATAAATAAAAATCATCAATTCTTCTACGTCCTAAAGTCCCCAAAATGCAACTAGCGTTTCTCCGTTGAATTGCAATAGAAAACCTTTTGTAATAAGTAATCCATTGATCGGGGTTCGCCAGAAGCGTTTCGCATTAATGAACCCAATTTCTTTATAAATGAACTTGTTTCAGGACCCATGCAACCTAGTGATTCAAAAGCAATAGGTGTAAATAAGTAATTTTCTTTTAAACGTATGTAATGATTATGCTTGAATCTTTCAGCATTATCTGCAATTGATCCAGATTTTTTAGATGATTGGCTTAGGTAAGATGGAGCTAGTGTGTCTCTAATGGTTACATCCCACAAAATCGGTTTACCGTGACTCCATGGAATTAGAGTCATACCGTCCGGTCTTTTACCGTCGTCTCTAGAAATGCCTGGAGGTTGTACTAGATTCGGAAAACCTGCAGAGGAAAATGTATGAGAAAAGATTTTATTAACTTCAGAAGGTACTCAGCCGAGCGCCGCCGCCGATACAAAAATATGACATCAGCCGCCGCCAGCCGCCGACTGTTTTCATCGGCTGGACAACAAAATAAGTTTAGGGCCTCATTCAACTAAATATCACGATTTTCAATTTCTCCGATGGAGCTTAGCGTTTCTTTGAATGGTAGCAATCGCAAATCTTCGTTCTTAACACGTAATGTCTTTTAAAAGCATAATTTCTATTATTGTTTAGGTATATGGAATATTTCATCGATATAAAACGGTTCGATGAGTGCTGTAAAACATCATGTATGTTTAACGTAAACTTCCTTCTGAGAAACCGCGTGGAATGATAAGAAAATTTCGATTTTTACTTCTTATTATAATTTGACGTAAAACATTCGATTTATAAGTCGATTGACAATACAATTTGTATGGAAAAATTCCTTACAATTTCCTCGTTTTACGTCAACTTACAGTGAACGACATCTCAAATGTCTCACTGTCAAATTTTTCTGAGAATTTTATTGTGTCATTGCAAATTCACAATGACATTCTCTGAAAAAAATGACAGTGAGACATTTGAGATGTCGTTCACTGTAAAACTAAATTAAATTAAATAAAAATCGCAATCTGCCTTAATGTCATATTACAAATATCTTGTGTTGATTTTTTTTTTTTTAAGAAATTTTAGTCGACTCTTACCTCACCTCTTTCAAGAAGAGTTTTTTTTACTCTCTAGTGAGTCACTAGTCATAGGACAGTCTCGGAATTATAAGAAGTAACTATTACAATCCAATCAGCGCTATTCATTCCACATGCCTTTCCAACTTTATGACATTTACGTATGTATTATAACGTGTAAATCGTATGTGGAATGAATATCGTCGTTTGGATTGTAAATTAAACTAAATCTTTAAAGCTCTGAGGCGATCCACAAAATCTGCATTTTCGAGACTTATCATTATATCTCGTAATTACGTTTCCATATAGTTCTGAATATTTTGCACTATCTGTAACAATATGTCTAGACCTACCTGTGACTTTTTCGAGTTACGTACTTTATGGACCATCCCTCTGCATTTTAGAAGTTTCGTTGTTCTTTCGACTATTAGCAAACCCAGTTTATTGGTATCTTCGAATTAAATTTTCAAAGATTCAAAATTTGAAAGAAATGAAGTTAGTCGAGTTGGATAGGCGCTGGATTTATAAACCAGAGGTTGCTAGTTCAAGCCCAGCTGTGGACATTATGAGCATTATGATTTTGATGTCTAGTATGTTTCACTAAATAAAAATTAAACTTTGTTGGTTTTACACCAGAGTTCACAGGAACTCATAATTCTTGTATTATATTAGAAATGAAGTAGGTATTCTTAAGAGTAACTGTAAAAACATTGACTTTTCTATGAATTTTTAGAATTTTTTTTAAATTATTCAAAATATAGTGGCGCGGCGCGGCTGAGCCGAGCCGCCGAGAAATGTCGTTTTCGGCGCGCCGCCGCCGACACATCTACACTCGGCTAGCCGCCACCGAGAACTTTTGACCGGCGCACACCTCTATTCATCATTAACTCATCATCATTAACTCCATCCTCCGCTTTTATTGCAAGATAAACCGTGTAAGCCATCCTTCGTAACCGTCTTTCCACAAATACATTTATGCTCTTCACACAATTGACTGCCCAAACGAAGACCAACAGCAATTCTTGCAGAATTGTTATCTAATAGTAAGCCTAACAGACTCGATGGAACCACTTGCAGCCACTTTGAAGGTTCTTTGGTTGATGACGCAAGTAGTCGAGCACGAGCAGTCGGCTCACTAGAATCAAACATTTCCGAAAATTTACCCTTGATCCTCGGGAGGTCCCAATTCTTTTGCTCTTTTCTAAGGATATCATTGTCTGGAATATAATCTTGAGGGATTGCCTTAATCATATGTAAAATGTTGTCATCAATTATTTGTAAATTGAAATTCCGAAGTAATTCATTTGACGAATCTGATGAAGAATAAACAGATGACAAATAGGCTGGTACTGCCAAATCTTCTACTTTCATAATACCCATGCCATGCCACCAAAAGACAATGGTAGAGACGCTTGATCCCATGAAAACCCGTCCACCCTCGTGTTAGTAATAGCTTCGAGTGTAGAACGGAAAATCTCGTCTACTGCTTTCAACTTATCCGACAAGAAAAAAGCCTTACAAGAACGCAACAAGTAATTAAATCTACAACTACTCAAAGATTTCCTAAAAATACACAAAGCAGGATGAACATCCATCAACTTCAAATGATCGCACATCAACCTAATTGATTCTATCTTTGACGAAAACATCCTTTCTAAACCTAATTCGAAGATCGGCGAGCCTAAAATCTCGAGTGAAGACTCATCAACCTTCTTAATCCCTGGCAACAGAGCTGAAATATCATACATGCTAGCCTCATCCTCAGCAGAAGCATTCACAAGAAATACTTCACACTTACTCGCGTTCAAAGGTAAACCTGATATTCCACAAAATGACAATACCTTCTTATTATCCTCTAAAACAGCTGACAGAACATCACCTATGGTACCATCGTCTAAATACCACCCATTTAACCTAGACATGAGAGAATGAGTCATTCTCATAATACCAATACAAAAACCAGGAGGACCTAAAGGATCACCCTGCTGATCACCCTTAGAAACAAGGCATCAGAACAGTCGGAGCGTTTGCTGCGACTTAGCCCCGTACGACCCGTAATCCTATTTCGTCCGTAACCATAATACGTCCGTAGCCGTAATACGACCGGAACCCTAATACGTCTACAACCCTCTAATGCGTCTGTTACCAAAATGCAAGTCAAGTTGGGCATGGTCAAATTTACTGAAAGTGTTCATTTTTTAAATTGCGCATAGCGCAATTACGAAAGCCCGTACGAAGTACCTCTCAAATAAAACCAACAATTTACGACATTGTTTTAGAAACCCAAAATTTTTTGCCAACTTTCCATTGGGTATTCAATTACCTCTCAAATAAAACAAAAATTAGCAAAATCGGATGATATTTACTCGATTTATGTGCAAAAAACACTTAGGGCCGAGTAGCGGCCTTAGTCCAAGGGCCCAAATTTGAAACTTTTTTCGCCACGTTCTTTACGGTATTCAATTACCTTCCATAAAAAACTAAATCTAGCAAAATCGGATGAGATTTACTCGATTTATGTGCAAAAAACACTTAGGGCCGAGTAGCGGCCTTAGTCCAAGGGCCCAAATTTGAAACTTTTTTCGCCACGTTCTTTTCGGTATTCAATTATCTCTCAAATAAAACAAAATCTAGCAAAATCGGATGAGATTTACTCGATTTATGAGCAAAAAACACTTAGGGCCGAGTACCGGCCTTAGTCCAAGGGCCCAAATTTGAAACTTTTTTCGCCATAATTCTATTCGGTATTCAATTATCTCTCAAATAAAACAAAATCTAGCAAAATCGGATGAGATTTACTCGATTTATGTGCAAAAAACACTTAGGGCCGAGTAGCGGCCTTAGTCCAAGGGCCCTAATTTGAAACTTTTTTCGTCACGTTCTTTTCGGTATTCAATTACCTTCCATAAAAAACTAAAACTAGCAAAATCGGATGAGATTTACTCGATTTATGTGGAAAAAACACTTAGGGCCGAGTACCGGCCTTAGTCCAAGGGCCCAAATTTGAAACTTTTTTCGCCACGTTATTTTCGGTATTCAATTATCTCTCAAATAAAACAAAATCTAGCAAAATCGGATGAGATTTACTCGATTTATGAGCAAAAAACACTTAGGGCCGAGTACCGGCCTTAGTCCAAGGGCCCAAATTTGAAACTTTTTTCGCCACGTTCTTTTCGGTATTCAATTATCTCTCAAATAAAATAAAATCTAGCAAAATCGGATGAGATTTACTCGATTTATGAGCAAAAAACACTTAGGGCCGAGTACCGGCCTTAGTCCAAGGGCCCAAATTTGAAACTTTTTTCGCCACGTTATTTTCGGTATTCAATTACCTTCCATAAAAAACTAAATCTGGCAAAATCGGATGAGATTTACTCGATTTATGTGGAAAAAACACTTAGGGCCGAGTACCGGCCTTAGTCCAAGGGCCCAAATTTGAAACTTTTTTCGCCACGTTATTTTCGGTATTCAATTATCTCTCAAATAAAACAAAATCTAGCAAAATCGGATGAGATTTACTCGATTTATGAGCAAAAAACACTTAGGGCCGAGTACCGGCCTTAGTCCAAGGGCCCAAATTTGAAACTTTTTTCGCCACGTTCTTTTCGGTATTCAATTACCTTCCATAAAAAACTAAATCTGGCAAAATCGGATGAGATTTACTCGATTTATGTGGAAAAAACACTTAGGGCCGAGTACCGGCCTTAGTCCAAGGGCCCAAATTTGAAACTTTTTTCGCCACGTTATTTTCGGTATTCAATTATCTCTCAAATAAAACAAAATCTAGCAAAATCGGATGAGATTTACTCGATTTATGTGGAAAAAACACTTAGGGCCGAGTACCGGCCTTAGTCCAAGGGCCCAAATTTGAAACTTTTTTCGCCGCGTTCTTTTCGGTATTCAATTATCTCTCAAATAAAATAAAATCTAGCAAAATCGGATGAGATTTACTCGATTTATGAGCAAAAAACACTTAGGGCCGAGTACCGGCCTTAGTCCAAGGGCCCAAATTTGAAACTTTTTTCGCCACGTTATTTTCGGTATTCAATTACCTTCCATAAAAAACTAAATCTGGCAAAATCGGATGAGATTTACTCGATTTATGTGGAAAAAACACTTAGGGCCGAGTACCGGCCTTAGTCCAAGGGCCCAAATTTGAAACTTTTTTCGCCACGTTATTTTCGGTATTCAATTATCTCTCAAATAAAACAAAATCTAGCAAAATCGGATGAGATTTACTCGATTTATGAGCAAAAAACACTTAGGGCCGAGTACCGGCCTTAGTCCAAGGGCCCAAATTTGAAACTTTTTTCGCCACGTTCTTTTCGGTATTCAATTACCTTCCATAAAAAACTAAATCTGGCAAAATCGGATGAGATTTACTCGATTTATGTGGAAAAAACACTTAGGGCCGAGTACCGGCCTTAGTCCAAGGGCCCAATTTTGAAACTTTTTTCGCCACGTTCTTTTCGGTATTCAATTATCTCTCAAATAAAACAAAATCTAGGAAAATTGGATGAGATTTACTCGATTTATGAGCAAAAAACACTTAGGGCCGAGTACCGGCCTTAGTCCAAGGGCCCAAATTTGAAACTTTTTTCGCCACGTTATTTTCGGTATTCAATTACCTTCCATAAAAAACTAAATCTAGCAAAATCGGATGAGATTTACTCGATTTATGAGCAAAAAACACTTAGGGCCGAGTACCGGCCTTAGTCCAAGGGCCCAAATTTGAAACTTTTTTCGCCACGTTCTTTTCGGTATTCAATTATCTCTCACATAAAACAAAATCTAGCAAAATCGGATGAGATTTACTCGATTTATGAGCAAAAAACACTTAGGGCCGAGTACCGGCCTTAGTCCAAGGGCCCAAATTTGAAACTTTTTTCGCCACGTTATTTTCGGTATTCAATTATCTCTCAAATAAAACAAAATCTAGCAAAATCGGATGAGATTTACTCGATTTATGAGCAAAAAACACTTAGGGCCGAGTACCGGCCTTAGTCCAAGGGCCCAAATTTGAAACTTTTTTCGCCACGTTCTTTTCGGTATTCAATTATCTCTCAAATAAAACAAAATCTAGCAAAATCGGATGAGATTTACTCGATTTATGAGCAAAAAACACTTAGGGCCGAGTACCGGCCTTAGTCCAAGGGCCCAAATTTGAAACTTTTTTCGCCACGTTATTTTCGGTATTCAATTACCTTCCATAAAAAACTAAATCTGGCAAAATCGGATGAGATTTACTCGATTTATGTGGAAAGAACACTTAGGGCCGAGTACCGGCCTTAGTCCAAGGGCCCAAATTTGAAACTTTTTTCGCCACGTTATTTTCGGTATTCAATTATCTCTCAAATAAAACAAAATCTAGCAAAATCGGATGAGATTTACTCGATTTATGAGCAAAAAACACTTAGGGCCTAGTACCGGCCTTAGTCCAAGGGCCCAAATTTGAAACTTTTTTCGCCACGTTATTTTCGGTATTCAATTACCTTCCATAAAAAACTAAATCTGGCAAAATCGGATGAGATTTACTCGATTTATGTGGAAAAAACACTTAGGGCCGAGTAACGACCTTTGAGCCCTTCCAACAAGCTCGCGTTGCATCCTACACAAAAACAAAGTTCAGCAACTTTGTTCTACTCGTCAATACCTTTCATTTGATATATCACAAGCAGCTATTGCGTGCGTATTTTGGTAGATATCGTCAAAAGACTGAAAAACACCTATAGGGCCTTAGCTCTGGAAGGGCCGACCCTACCATGCCCATTTTCGAACTTGACCTTACTTTTGTCGATACCAATCGGGGAAAAAAGAATTTTGAAAAAAGGTTGTGATTTGCTCAAGCTAGAGGGGTCACAGACGGACGGACGGACGGACGGACGGACGGACATTTTTTTTATTGCGGATTCGTCATCTATGAACATAACCAAATGCTTTGCCCTTAATGTCTGCTTGAAATTCGACGTGTTACAAACGGCATATTAATCTTATAAGCCCCCAGTACTTCGTACGGGGCTAAAAAGTGGCTCATCAGTAAAATAAAGATTCGAAGGAAGCCTGCTGCAACAAAGGCAACAACTCTGGACAAATGTCCTTCACTTCACCTAGCATGAATTTCCTAAATAGCATATTAAAAGCATTCCTAAAGTCAAACTTAACAAGCACCATTGCATCAGTATAGGCTCAGCATTGGTTCAGCTCCACCCTTAATACCGAAACCCCACTGAAAAGGCTTCAATTTTTCAACTAAATTTTCCCTGACATTGCTACACGCAATTTTCCCTGCTAAGCGTCTCCAAACAACCCCAACTGCTATTGGCCTCACATCACTTTCTCCCTTCAAAAGAGCAGTCAAAAAAGCACCAAAAAGGACCTTCGCAACTTCACTCTGCACTTTAACACCCTTAATAACATCCATAAACGCAGCAATAGCTTTTAACAAACGATTTGCTGAATCACCACAAGTATAAGATATAAGATCTTTCAAGTGTCTAGGACGTAACCCACCAATTCCTCCAGAAGAACTCATTGAAAAACTTCTAATGGCCCTAATAACATCCTCAACCTCAGTCAATGGCAAACTGCTCTCAACCTTGGTCTCCTTAAAATCCCCACCATCATCATCCGGGTGTTTTGCTCTCAACTTAGTAACAGTCTCAAAATTTTGAGGTGCTACTACTTCGTCTGAGCACAAAACTCTAACAGCACCCCTAATATCGCCTTCACTAACCTTTCTAGTAGCAGTTTTGATCGCTATTCCTATCTACTGACTTCTCTACCTTAAAAGGAACTTCTGAAATAACTCAAGTTAGACCTAATTACATTAACCCCATTTTTTCCTTTCGATTTACTACTCAGTACAACGTAAGGAAAAGCAAGTACCCTCATCCAAGAGCCTAAATCATCCTTTTTTATCAAAAACTCGATTTCCCTAGTAAGATCCTCACAAACAACAGCCCTAACAGATTTCTGAATAATCCTAGTCAAAGGAACCGTAAGTCGGCATCTATTAAGAAGCCGGCCAAAATCGTTTAAAACGTCTGAATCACCCTCTACAACTGACAATACATTCCTGCACCCATCACTATCATTCCTACTCCCAGAAGTATCATCAACACTACTAAAACCACTTCTATGCTTTCTCATATGAATACTGAGCCCATGGCTATTCTTTGCTATGAAACCGCAACTCTCACAAATAACCCCACCAAAGGAAGACTTTTCCTTTGTCAAAACACAATTAGACTCCGGAAACCTATCTGGAAACTTTTCTTTGCACTTTCTTCGCAATCGTTCTCTAACCGGACGCTTTGTCTTGCACCCATCCCTAATTGATTTCATCAAATCTTGACATTGAGAACCACTGAAGTACCAATCACACCCGTCACCTATTATTCTGTTATATTCAACATCCGAAATGAAATTACACTTTCTATGAAAACAAGGCATCAGAACAGTCGGAGCGTTTGCTGCGACTTAGCCCCGTACAACCCGTAATCCTATTTCGTCCGCAACCATAATACGTCCGTAGCCCTAATAAGCCCGGAACCCTAATACGTCTACAACCCTCTAATCCGTCTGTTACCAAAATGCAAGTCAAGTTGGGCATTGTCAAATTTACTGAAACTGTTCATTTTTAAAATTGCGCATAGCGCAATTACGAAAGCCCGTACGAAGTACCTTTTAAATAAAACCAACAATTTACGACATTATTTTAGAAACCCAAAATTTTTTGCCAACTTTCCATTGGGTATTCAATTACCTCTCAAATGAAACAAAAACTAGCAAAATCGGATGAGATTTACTCGATTTATGTGCAAAAAACACTTAGGGCCGAGTAGCGGCCTTAGTCCAAGGGCCCAAATTTGAAACTTTTTTCGCCACGTTCTTTGCAGTGTTCAATTTCCTTCCATAAAAAACTAAATCTAGCAAAATCGGATGAGATTTACTCGATTTATGTGCAAAAAACACTTAGGGCCGAGTAGCGGCCTTAGTCCAAGGGCCCAAATTTGAAACTTTTTTCGCCACGTTCTTTTCAGTGTTCAATTACCTTCCATAAAAAACTAAATCTAGCAAAATCGGATGAGATTTACTCGATTTATGTGCAAAAAACACTTAGGGCCGAGTAGCGGCCTTAGTCCAAGGGCCCAAATTTGAAACTTTTTTCGCCACGTTCTTTTCAGTGTTCAATTACCTTCCATAAAAAACTAAATCTAGCAAAATCGGATGAGATTTACTCGATTTATGTGCAAAAAACACTTAGGGCCGAGGAACGACCTTTGAGCCCTCCCAACAAGCCCACGTTGCATCTTACCCAAAAACAATGTTCAGCAACTTTGTTCTACTCGTCAATACCTTTCATTTGATATATCACAAGCAGCTATTAAGTGCGTATTTCGGAAGATAGCGTCGAAAGACTGAAAAACACCTATAGGGCCCTAGCTCTGGAGGGGCCGACCCTACCATGCCCATTTTCGAACTTGACCTTACTTTTGTCGATACCAATCGGGGAAAAAAAGAATTTTGAAAAAAGGTTGTGATTTACTCAAGCTAGAGGGGTCACGGACGGACGGACGGACGGACATTTTTTTTATTGCGGATTCGTCATCTATGAACATAACCAAATGCTTTGCCCTGACTGTCTGCTTCCAATTCGACGTGTTACAAACGGCATATTAATCTTATAAGCCCCCAGTACTTCGTACGGGGCTAAAAATTAATACAAACTCTGGATAAGTCTCTACAAAAAATTTATTTCATTAGTTTTAACAAATATTTTATAAGTCAATGAAAATATATATGAATTTGCTTAAATGGTTATTCAGCTGACAGAAAGTTGCTGAAAAATACACAAGGGTGTTTGCTTTTATCAGAAAATTGTTTCCGAATTAATGAATTGCGTAGCAGCATCAAATCTATTCCGTTTTGCTGCCTTCATGCTTAAAAATTCCCAAAAATTGAGCCGAAAATATTCCACATGTCGATCATTTACGCAGGGGTCAAATCTATAATATAAAGTTTAATGTTTGTCTGTTTGTTGGTTTGTTTGTTTGTTTGTTTGTTGGTTTTGGTTTGTTTGTTTGTCTCTCTATAGGATTCCAGACGGAAAGTCCTTAAAAGTCTCTAAAGGTGACGGTGACATATCAAATCAATCGGCAGCTTTGCTTTAGTGACATGACTACTGTTTCTATAATATAAAGTTTAATGCTTGTTTGTTTGTTGGTTTCTTTGCAGCTCTATAGGAGCCCAGACGGAAAGTCCTTAAAAGTCCCTAAAAGGTGACATGTCAAATCAATCGGCAGCTTTAGTGACATGACTACTGTTTCTATAATATAAAGTTTAATGCTTATTTGTTTGTTGGTTTCTTTGCAGCTCTATAGGAGCCCAGACGGAAAGTCCTATAGACTTGGAACTTGGCATACTAACTTATTAGGAAAAGTTAGGAAGAACGCACGACTTCTTTTTTCTCTCTCGTCCATTATTTTCACGCCCGAATTTTTTTGCCGGTTACATTTTTGTAACGCTTGAAAATTATTGATGCGTGAAAATATTGTCAACGCGTAACAATTTGGGGTAAATATTTTGACGTTAAAATAATCCCGAGCCAAGCCGGGTACTAGTCTCCTATAAAATTGAATTGTTGTGTTTTCTTTCAAGAGAGAACAACGAAACGAGCCGTCAGAACAGTCGGAACGTTTGCTGCGACTGAGCCCCGTATAAACCCGTACATCTATTGCGTACGTGACCCTAGTTCGTCCGTCGCCCTACTCTTGCCTTAAGCCTACTGCGCCGGTAAACGTCGGTAAAGTAAAATTCTTATGAAATGTGTACGTCTTAAAAATTGCGCATAGCGCAATTACGAAGCCCCGTACGACGTTCCTTTCAAATGTAACACAAATTTCGAATTGACCTAAAATTAAGTAAGTATCATTTTCACCGATTTATATTGATTTTACAAAAATCCAAAATGGCGGCCGACGGCCATTTTGTTACGAGGTGGAAAGTAGTACGGCTGCTTTACATTCGTTAGTACCTTTCAAACAAAAAAAAATTAAAATTCGGTCAAAGTTTACTCGAGATATTAACAAAAAACACCACCTTCACTGTACGGCCGATTAGCCACATATAAGCTCACTCCAAGAGACCTAGCTCACGCTCCGGTGAATCGAATTTCATATATTCCCTGATTGGTACGGTCAATACCTATCTAATAAAGCAAAATCCATCTAAATACGTTCAAATTTGGCCAACCTACAAGCAAAAACGGCTTGCCGCCCTGTACCTAGTTCACACCAAGGGGTCTAACTCACGAGTCGGTCATCCAATTTTCATAAACTTTTTTTTGTTGTCGATCGGTATTGTAAATACCTTTCATTTGACGTATCACTTACAAGTGTAGTGCTTAAATGTCTGGAGATATCGTCGAAAAACAGTTAGGCACTTATTGGGCCCCAGCTCCGGAAGGGTCGACCCAAAATCGCCCATCTTCGAACTTAGCCTCACTATTTTGACTATCTTTCAGGGAAAAAAAAAATTGAAATCGGATTTTATTTACTCAAGATATCGACGTGACAGACGGACGGACAGACGGACAAAATTTTTATTGCGGATTCGTTATCTATGAACATAGGCAAACACTTTGCCCTTACCGTCTGCTTCGAATTCCATCAATTACACACGGCATCGTAATCCTATAAGCCCCTTCGTACTTCGTACGGGGCTAAAAAGCTGATATACTGATTTTTACAAGATTATAACACTAATCTTTATCTTGCAAAAAAGACTGAATACAAAAACGTGTCAGCTCGATAATTGCTTATCATATTATTTCGGAAACTACCCCTACATTAACTCATTGCAACCATATGACCATTCGGCCGGATCCCAAGAACCCAAGATCTAGAGATTAACAACGACCATACCGTTTTGATCAAAAGATGATTTTTCGTTTGATTGATCTTCAGAATGTCGGAAATTAATACGAATGTGTTTTTTGTTTTGGATCAATTACAGGCCAGAAATATTTCCAATCAGGAATGATAAACAAGCTGTTAGAGTGGTTGGTGGAAATATCGGAATTTGAAAATATTTCCATATATTTAATTTTATTTTAGTTTATCGTTTCCATGTGAATCATAAACTCATAAGCCATTCCAATAAAAATCAGTATTCAACAGCCATAAGGTATTTAATAGACTCGTTTGTTTATTAATTATGGTAACATCATCGAAATAATTTAAAGAAAACAAAGGAAATTGTTTTAAAACCACATCGAACGCGGCATTTTGTGATCACAATCTCTTTCTATAATCCATCTATCCCATTCCTTATAAAACGAAGATGTTATTCGTATATAATATATATGTATATATATAATATATATATATATATATAACGTCTATATAAAACGTACGAGTTGGATGCATTTAAAGTATGCGAAGCGATGTGACTTGACTGTTTTTGTATGGATAATGACGCAGTGCATTGTAATATTAAAGTAAATATGTTATTTTACTCACTCAATTTTATGAGAAATTTCCAGATGGTGCAACTATTTAATTCTTCTGTTGAAAGGGAATTTCGATTGAGTTGAGATATTGTCAGAGTTCCCACTCCTCCTAAAATTCATAAAATTCATAAAATGGACCAAATCCTCCTAAAATCTCCTAAAATCTTCTAAAACTCCTAAAATTCATAAAATGAGCTCACACTCTCGAAGAAATTTTTTAATAATACTGAAAAACTAAAAACGGTAAAAACAGCAAAATTATGCGGCAATGAATTTGAACTTCTGTATGAACCTGACTCAACTTGCGAAAACACTCCTTTCTTTGAGTCATGCAAATAGCGATCCTGAACGTGGATTTAGCGAAAATAAATACATTATCGAGGATCGCAGTTTGTTAGAAGATGCGACTATCGTGTCACTTCGAACGTTTAAGGACACATTGAATAATATAAACGTCACTGACTTCCTAATGAATCGACGTATTTTCCAGATGTGCTCCAATGTACTTTACTTTTCTCGAACAACAAAAAGTCGAGAAGGTACTACTTCTTAAGAATAAAGAGGCGGAAGATAATCTCAATAAAGCATCTTCACAAAAAAAAATCGAGTTCAGAAAAACTTTCCGATATCGAGAAATCTCTCCAGATCCAGTAGAAAAGAACTTTTTAGTGCACAAGAGCTGATAAATGATGGAAACAAAATTATGGTGAATCTTGTTAATTCGAAAGGCGCAGTCGACAAGAAAAACCTGATAAAGGATCAGCTGCTGGCTAGTCGAGACTGGCGTCAGAAAAAAGGAAATCATAAAAGTTTCAATTATTAAACTACATAAGGAAAAATATGTTTTGACAAAAAAAAATAACTTTTTGTCAATTTTCTTAAACATTTTTAGTATTTTACGAAGTGTATGAGAAACAGAGAAACAGAGCAAAAATTCCTCCGGAAATTACTTATACCACCTTTCCCACATTTTAAAAAATTCCTCCTAAAATTCTCCTAAAATTGCCTTCCAAATCTCCTAAAATATTCCTAAAATTGCCTTTAAAATTTCCTAAAATTCCTAATTTTAGGAGCCTTCCTAAGCCGTGGGAACTCTGTATTGTTGAATTTTAAGATGTCATCACCGATGGAAAGGAGTTAATGAATCATTTTTGGATAGACGCAATTTTTTCCGTTGGTTGTGTCTGCACATTTGAACAAATGTAAAAAAAATGTATGGTTTGTCGTTTAGAATGTAACACAATTAAATTAAACTGAAAGCGTTCAGCACCTTTGTTTTGAAAATGAAAGACGCTTTTAACAGTTCGTAGAATAAGTTAATGAGAGATTTTGTTTGGAACTGTGATTTCTGATCTAAATATAGGTAGAAGATAGTCGTTTCAACAAAATTTAATCTCCTCAAAGTTCAAAATAATAAGAGAAAAGTTCTCACTAAGCGTTCAATCATCCCCGTTCATTATATTCTCATATGCATTGATTTTTTCGGTTCACCCGTTCGCCCGAAATTCAAATTCAGCGGAGTACGTGCTTTTGTTAAAGCCCGAGTTTTCTGCGTCGATATTGGACGCATTAGACGAATGTAGAGTAGACTCAAGGTACTCCAACACAATTCGATATGTGTACAGAAATGCTACTTCATGTATAAAACTTCATAAGAGCACGGAGAAATACAGAATTGGCCGAGATGTAAGGCAGGGTGACACCATTTCACCGAAATTATTCACGGCGATTCTGCAGAGTATTTTTAGGAAGTTAAACTGGAGTAAAATGGGAAAATGGGAAATGAAGATAAATAACAGATACAGTGTCAAATTAATTCAGGTTTACGCACCCACGTCCACTCATGATGACGAAGAAGTAGAAAGATTCTATGAAGATGTCGAGAAAGCTCTGGACGAAAACCCTTCACATTACCAATATCTAATCGGTGATTTCAATGCGAAGCTGGGAAAACGAGAAGAAGACTCCGAAGTTTCTGTTGGTAGTATTAGCAATGACCAAAGAAATGAGCGTGGAAATACTTTACTCAACTTCTTACAGCAACACAATTTGTACGCAATGAATTCATTTTTTGCAGGAAAGCCTCAACGGAAATGGACTTGGGCTAGTGCGGATGGTGTAACGAAAAATGAGATCGATTACATCATAACTGGCTGTAAGTCAACCGTTAAGAACGTTACGGTCCTAAACAATTTTTCAACCGGTAGTGATCACCGAATGGTTCGTGCAAGAGTCACGTTAAATACCAGATTTCAAAGATCACAACTAGTTCAGAAAAGTGAAAGGATTGACGTACAACGACTTTACACACAAAATGAAGAATTTGCTACGAAAATGACTGCCGAATTAGATAACGTCAACAATCAATGTGAAACATTGGATGAATTGAATACCAAAATCGTCGATACAATAATGGGTTTCATGAAATCCAAATGCAAATCCGTCCAAGGGAAAGAATCAAAACTCAGCAGAGAAACATTAGACCTGATCGCAAGCAGAGCAGAGTTGGTAAAAAACGGAGGACGAGATTCGGTGGAATACCGGAACCTGTCTAAAAGTATCAACAAAGCAAGGAGATCAGATGAAAGAAAATATAATGTCCAATTGGCTCAAAACATAATTGAAGCTAACTGCAATATGAAAGTCCTACGAAGAAAAATGACAAACGCCAAAAAAGAAATCTTCAAATTACGAGACAAAACAGGAACGATCCAAACGGATCGAAATGCGATATTAAACATTGCAACAGAATTTTATGAGAATTTGTTTTCTTCAGCAAGACAGAGCTCAACGGAAGAAACCGAAGATAGACCAATAATAAGAAACGTGGGATCGGAGGATATGCCCGACATAACTGTTGATGAAGTCAAAGCTGCAGTAGCCGAGATGAAAAACAAAAAGTCTCCCGGAGAAGATGGTGTTCCAGTGGAAGCCATTAAACTAGGTGGAGACTCATTATTAAAGGCAATCACGGCTTTGTTTAATCAATGTCTCCAATGGGAAGAAGTACCAGAAGCCTGGGAAAATGCGGTAATTACATTGCTGCATAAAAAAGGAGACATAACAAAGCTGGAAAATTACCGACCCATAAGCCTATTGTCAACACTCTACAAGTTGTTTATGAAAATCATTACGAAGAGGAACACTAACAAGTTCGACTTCTACCAACCTGTTGAACAAGCTGCTTTCAGATCTGGTTTCAGCACAAACGACCATTTGCAGGTGATGAGAACGCTTATTGAGAAGTGTCGTGAATACAACATCGACATAGTCTTGCTATTCATAGACTTCGAAAAAGCTTTCGATTCAGTGGAAACATGGTCGATATTGGACGCATTAGACGAATGTAGAGTAGACTCAAGGTACTCCAACACAATTCGATATGTGTACAAAAATGCTGCTTCATGTATAAAACTTCATAAGAGCACGGAGAAATTCAGAATTGGCCGAGGTGTAAGGCAGGGTGACACCATTTCACCGAAATTATTCACGGCGATTCTGCAGAGTATTTTTAGGAAGTTAAACTGGAGTAAAATGGGAATAAAGATAAATGGAGAGTACCTGAGCAATCTCCGCTTCGCTGATGACATTGTACCGATAGCAGCGAATCTAGGTCAGGCTCAGCTTATGCTACAACAGTTAAGTGAAGAGGCGAGCAAAGTTGGCCTCAAGATGAACTTATCGAAAACAAAAGTCATGACCAACATCGGGGACGATATAGAAATCAAAATTGGTGACACTGTCATTGAACGAGTCGACAGCTATGTATATCTAGGACATAAACTGAAGTTAGGTCTGGACAACCAAACTGCAGAAATAAGACGTAGGATTGGTCTTGCATGGGCAGCGTTCGGAAAACTCAGACTAATTTTCAAAAGCAAAATGAATAATAGTCTGAAACGCAAAGTCTTCGACACTTGTGTCCTTCCAGTGCTCACTTATGGAGCGGAAACGTTAACTTTAACAAAAGCATCCGAAGATAAATTGAGAGTGACACAAAGAGCCATGGAACGGAGTATGCTCGGAATAACACTCAGAGACAGAATGACGAATCAATGGATTCGACAACAAACCAGGGTCGTTGATGTCATGGAAAGAATAGCATCTCTGAAATGGAGCTGGGCGGGACATATTGCAAGAAGGACAGACGAACGTTGGACCAAAAAGATCATGAACTGGCGACCATATAAAAGACGAGCTATAGGTAGACCACCAGAGAGATGGACAAACGGAATTAAGAATATTGCAGGTACAAACTGGCAGCAAATGGCAATGGATCGTACGAAATGGAAAGAAGTTGGAGAGGCCTACATCCAGCAGTGGATAGAAACAGGCTGAAAAAGAAGAAGAAGAAGAAGAAGAAGAAAATGGGAATAAAGATAAATGGAGAGTACCTGAGCAATCTCACGGCCTCACGGTACAATGTCATCAGCGAAGCGGAGATTGCTACGGCCTTTTTGTTGGCAAAAGTTTTAGCAAAACTTTTACTACAGTCGTTGAAAAGTGAAAACTAACATGTTTTCTGTTTTGGGACTAGTTTTGGGTTGAATTGTGGGACAAAAATACTTAATTTAATGAACAACAGTGGCGCTAGTTGTCCAGCAAAGTTTTTATTCAATAAAATTCTGACACTTTTGATTCGGGGTGCTCACATTCGCACCATAAAAAATTCAAACGAGCAGTTAACAAAATCGAGAACATAAATGTACACATTTTTGCGATGCTGACCCTTCCCAAGAATTGTTGACATTGTATCTTGAAATACACACAATATCCTCATATTTATTTCTGAAATTTAAAGTAAAATTGTGAAATCTTGATGCATTGGAATTGAAGCTGCTGGTCACATTTTTAAATGGTACGGTAATGAGCAGCCAAAATTCAAATGTCAGAACCACTGTTCGCGTAGTATTGTTCTCGCATTCATTATTCTTGTGTCGCAATTTGATTCGGTTGTGATGTGAGAAAATTTCTGCTAAACTTTGTGCATTAAACATTGCAAATATTTTTGTGAACGGCTAAAAGTGTTGAGGAAATTTCGGAAATATACGTGTGTGGAAGATACACATCAAAACATTGCTGTCGGTTTCAAATTTAAACATCCACAGCCAATGTTTTGATCGTGTTTTCCCATACAAATGATACGAAAAGTGAAATAATAAATTAACTAAGTATTTGGTCGCGGTTAATTGCTAATAATTTCTATTTTCTAATCGAAAATCTTTAAATCGAAGAATTTGACTTCGGAGGAATTTTCTGCTTTTGATGTGGTCAGAAATAAATTATTTGTTTTTCTTCATCTAAAAAGGTTTTTTTTTATCAAACTTTCCTTCAAATCAAGATAAAGCAGCTGCCGGTTGTTTTAGTAATCGAGGTTTTGTTGATGTGGTGAACGCTTTACCTTCATTTCGTGAAAATAATGATTCAATTATTGCTGATTTTGTGTGAATGCGATAATTTTTGAACGGTTCCCTTAAAAGATGGAGAAACAACTTAAAAAATGAAAGATCTCTCTTTGACACCCAAGATTCTCGCTTGGTTAAAAAAAATTGCCTTTGTTAAATGTCAAAATTAGCCCCTTTCCAGGTCAGTAAGTAAATTTCCAAGTAAATTATGTTTTCATGTTTCGGGGCCAAAATTAGGGCAACTTTTTTGGTTTTATCTGGGTTTCGGCCGTTTACATGAAAAATTACTTGTGTACCAGTTTGGGACGATTGATCTGAGGCACTTTCGCTTGTGGGCCTTGCTATGCCCAAACTACAGCTCGTGAAATTGCCTCTAATCAGTCGTCCAAAACAGCGACAAATAACTAATTACTTCAACAGTAAAAATTGGTAAGGAAAGAATTGTCAAGGTTGTAAGCTTTTGGGAAGATCTGCGTAACTTGAAAATTCACATCATAACGGCGACGAGAATTTTCACGCCCCATTGTATCGTCAACCACGTATTGAACTGAGTGTGTTATAATCGCTACACGTGTATTGACTGAATTGATCACAGTCATGAGATTTTGGTCGATCAAAAAAATAATTTAGAAATGGGCTTCGTTTCTTTATGCTGCATAGTGAAATATCCAAGGTGTAAGTTGACTTTATCAGTGCAGCTGTACCTACCGCGGTATTGTACTTTCTCATAAACGTTGTCATGCTTTTGGTAGAACTATACGGTTGATTGATTCTGTTCGAAAATCTCTAACATCACGTCAATCGTTCATATCACTTGCTATAAATGCGTTCCTGTTCCTAGTCTATTTTGATAAATCATTATTCAGCTGTTATGAACTTTGTATTACTAAAAACTCCCAGATAATGAAAAGTCTGATGACTTGAAAGGGATCTCGCTGCCAACTACAAACGTCCTCATTTAAGACTTGATCTTTTGATAGTAGGAACTTCTTAGAACATAGTATTGATCACAAACCGAACATTCGAATAGCATGCATCGATTTGCTAAGCTCTTGTTTTCGGTGAGAGATACTAACTGTTGATATCAGTGTACAGTTCATATAAAATGCTGATGCACATTTCCATGTGTTATTAAATATTTCGAAAATATTGACGCACACAGAGACTCAAAAAGCTTCTTGAACAAGATAACTTTCTTATGAAAATTTGATAAAAAAAACCTTTTTAGATGAAGAAAAACAAATAATTTATTTCTGACCACATCAAAAGCAGAAAATTCCTCCGAAGTCAAATTCTTCGATTTAAAGATTTTCGATTAGAAAATAGAAATTATTAGCAATTAACCGCGACCAAATACTTAGTTAATTTATTATTTCACTTTTCGTATCATTTGTATGGGAAAACACGATCAAAACATTGGCTGTGGATGTTTAAATTTGAAACCGACAGCAATGTTTTGATGTGTATCTTCCACACACGTATATTTCCGAAATTTCCTCAACACTTTTAGCCGTTCACAAAAATATTTGCAATGTTTAATGCACAAAGTTTAGCAGAAATTTTCTCACATCACAACCGAATCAAATTGCGACACAAGAATAATGAATGCGAGAACAATACTACGCGAACAGTGGTTCTGACATTTGAATTTTGGCTGCTCATTACCGTACCATTTAAAAATGTGACCAGCAGCTTCAATTCCAATGCATCAAGATTTCACAATTTTACTTTAAATTTCAGAAATAAATATGAGGATATTGTGTGTATTTCAAGATACAATGTCAACAATTCTTGGGAAGGGTCAGCATCGCAAAAAATGTGTACATTTATGTTCTCGATTTTGTTAACTGCTCGTTTGAATTTTTTATGGTGCGAATATGAGCACCCCGAATCAAAAGTGTCAGAATTTTATTGAATAAAAACTTTGCTGGACAACTAGCTCCACTGTTGTTCATTAAATTAAGTATTTTTGTCCCACAATTCAACCCAAAACTAGTCCCAAAACAGAAAACATGTTAGTTTTCACTTTTCAACGGCTGTACTACTAATATATGAATTTGTGTCAACACAAATTTTTTTTGTGTCTCGTGTCCGTATGTAAAATCACAAAAATTATTTGTGTCAGGAAATTTGTAAATTTTTTGTGTAGAAATATTATTTGTGTGGAGTTTTTACAAAGCAGCATATAAGAGTTGAAAATAGTTGAAAATGAGTTCATTGAATTTCTGCTATGATTTTCAAGAGAAAATAAGATAGCAAATAAAGATACAAAATTTTGCTCTACTTTTTTTTAGTGATAACTGTCTTTAAGATATAAATGCATCTGTTAATTGAGAAAAGTTTGGAACGTCGAAACTGTGTAAGTTCGAAGTAAAAAATGTTTCAAATCTGATGTTAAGTAGCTATCCACAACGTAAAATCAATATTTAGACTCGAGATGTTAATATCAACTGAATCCCGCTTTTCATAGCGGGGAACGTTTTTCACACTAAGTTCGAAGTAATAAATCTTTCAAATGTGATGTTAAGTAGTTCCTACTAGCTATCCACAACGTAAAATCAAGATTTAGACTCGAGATGTTAATATCAGCTGTATCCCGCTTTTCACGACGAAAAGCGGTGAACGTTTTTCACACTAAGTTCGAAGTTATTATTATGTGGAAATGTTCAGAGTAACGAGGGCTTCAAGATAATGCAAAAAAATGTTTCATTATTTCAGATTTGTTTTACTTTTCAGATAAACCTTATTACAAATGTTCCGATCTCTTTTTGTCATTTCTTGATAGCTTACCATGTGGTCATTCAAAATAAACCAAATTTGTCATAATGTACACACTAAGTCGACTTCAATGAGACCTAATGTGTGCCCATATAGCATTTCTCCGAAATTTCAATATGAAAAAATTCGAAAATTTCTAATTTTATGATTTTGAGAACTTTGACTGAGCAGAGCTTATTTACGACACTAAATGAGAAAATTACTTTAAAATTATACACCTTCGAGGGGCAAACCACTCAAAATGAGTTGCAAAAGAGTTGCATTCGAGAATAAAAAAAGAGTTGCACGCGGAAGAAATAAATAATAAATGTTATTCAAACGATTACTTGAACTACAAATAGTGAACACTGTTCACTGAACTTTATTAAAGTGTTAAAAGAGCGATAAAAGAGAGAAAATAGAAAGTTATTCAACAAGTCTTGATATGTCAAAATTTGTATGTAAAAGTCCAGTTTACTAAGAATAAACCAGTTCATTTAAGTGATCTCGATGAGGGCACACTATTTTCTACATTCTCTTTCACCACTGCAAAATTCTTTGATCAAATCAACGCACTTCAAGAAAAAGTGTTTCGAGTGACAGCTGTCAGCCTGCCAAATTTTTTTACAGTGCCAAAATTTATATGATACACTGTCGACTTTAAGTGCTCTATTGAGAGTATTGCTCATGCTTGAAGTGCCTTGAATATATGCCCGTTTTTGACAAAATAGAACAATCAAGATGAGAAAAACTGAATTTGAATGCCCGCCCATTGATTTTGCATTCCACATCGTTGAAATCAATGTGATTTGCCGATAATTTACCGATAATCGTTGTAAATTTTACCCTTATCGGTTCCATTGAATATTTTTGTCGCTCCTTAGGAACATCGATGTCGGCAATTTACAATATCTCTATTAGGAACGTTTAATGTTTTTTTTTATCGGGATTTATGAGCTTGTGTGGAAATTTTTGGAATGATACTCGTGAGCTCAGTTGTTTTTGTTTCTATTTTCACCAAGTATTTCGCCAGCATTTCGTTGGCATTTTCAATGTATCCATTGAAAAACATTACATTTAGATCTACTAATTATCACAATGGTTACACTATCGTTACTTGTTGGACATACCTTTTTACTAAAATTAATTCAATTCTTTGAGAATTTCGTCTAACTAATTTGGTTTCTATATCACAGTTTAATGTTTTCCCATTTTTTTTTTTGTTTTTAACAAATGTTGTTGATTTTCTTTACATTTTTTGGATGAAAACAAGTTAAATACGAAAAGAGTTGCAAATGAGTTGCAAATCGAGTGGTTTGTTCCTCGTACACCTTGAAAGTGTAAGATGACAAATTGAAATTTCCGAGAAATGCGACATGGGCACACATTAGGTCTCATTGAAGTCGACTTAGTGTGTACATTAGGTACATTATGACAAATTTGGTTTATTTTAAATGGCCACATGGTAAGCTATCAAGAAATGACAAAAAGAGATCGGAACATTTGTAATAAGTTTTATCTGAAAAGTAAAACAAATCTGAAATAATGAAACATTTTTTTGCATTATCTTGAAGCGCTCGTTACTCTGAACATTTCCACATAATAATAACTTCGAACTTAGTGTGAAAAACGTTCCCCGCTTTTCGTTGTGAAAAGCGGGATTCAGCTGATATGAACATCTCGAGTCTAAATCTTGATTTCATGTTGTGGATAGCTAGTAGGAACTACTTAACATCAGATTTGAAACATTTATTACTTCGAACTTAGTGTGAAAACGTTCCCCGTTTTTCGTCGTGAAAAGCGGGATTCAGCTGATATTAACATCTCGAGTCTAAATCTTGATTTTACGTTGTGGATAGCTAGTAGGAACTACTTAACATCACATTTGAAAGATTTATTACTTCGAACTTAGTGTAAAAACGTTCCCCGCTTTTCGTCGTGAAAAGCGGGATACAGCTGATATTAACATCTCGAGTCTAAGTCTTGATTTTACGGTGTGGATAGCTAGTAGGAACTACTTAACATCAGATTTGAAACATTTATTACTTCGAACTTAGTGTGAAAAACGTTCACCGATATTAACATCTCGAGTCAAATCTTGATTTTACGTTGTGGATAGCTAGTAGGAACTACTTAACATCACATTTGAAAGATTTATTACTTCGAACTTAGTGTGAAAAACGTTCCCCGCTATGAAAAGCGGGATTCAGCTGATATTAACATCTCGAGTCTAAATATTGATTTTACGTTGTGGATAGCTAGTAGGAACTACTTAACGTCAGATTTGAAACATTTTTTACTTCGAACTTACACAGTTTCGACGTTCCAAACTTTTCTCAATTAACAGATGCATTTATATCTTAAAGACAGTTATCACTAAAAAAAAGTAGAGCAAAATTTTGTATCTTTATTTGCTATCCTATTTTCTCTTGAAAATCATAGCAGAAATTCAATGAACTCATTTTCAACTATTTTCAACTCTTATATGCTGCTTTGTAAAAACTCCACACAAATAATATTTCTACACAAAAAATTTACAAATTTCCTGACACAAATAATTTTTGTGATTTTACATACGGACACGAGACACAAAAAAAATTTGTGTTGACACAAATTCATATATTAGTAGTAGTAAAAGTTTTGCTAAAACTTTTGCCAACAAAAAGGCAGTAGCAATCTCCGCTTCGCTGATGACATTGTACCGATAGCAGCGAATCTAGGTCAGGCTCAGCTTATGCTACAACATTTAAGTGAAGAGGCAAGCAAAGTTGGTCTCAAGATGAACTTATCGAAAACAAAAGTCATGACCAACATCGGGGACGATAGAGAAATCAAAATTGGTGACACTGTCATTGAACGAGTCGACAGCTATGTATATCTAGGACATAAACTGAAGTTAGATCTGGACAACCAAACTGCAGAAATAAGACGTAGGAGTGGTCTTGCATGGGCAGCGTTCGAAAAACTAAGACTAATTTTCAAAAACAAAATGAATAATAGTCTGAAACGCAAAGTTTTCGACACTTGTGTCCTTACAGTGCTCACTTATGGAGCGGAAACGTTAACTTTAACGAAAGCATCCGAAGATAAATTGAGAGTGACACAAAGAGCCATGGAACGGAGTATGCTTGGAATAACACTCAGAGACAGAATGACGAATCAATGGATTCGCCAACAAACAAAAGTCGTTGATGTCATGGAAAGAATAGCATCTCTGAAATGGAGCTGGGCGGGACATATTGCAAGAAGGACAGACGAACGTTGGACCAAAAAGATCATGAACTGGCGACCATATAAAAGACGAGCTATAGGTAGACCACGAGAGAGATGGACAAACGGAATTAAGAATATTGCAGGTACAAACTGGCAGTAAATGGCAATGGATCGTACGAAATGGAAAGAAGTTGGAGAGGCCTACATCCAGCAGTGGATAGAAACAGGCTGAAAAAGAAGAAGAAGAAGAAGAAGAAGAAGAGTTTTCTTTGTGCGCTTTTTTGACAAGTTATTCATTTGTTATCGCTGCTATCAGTAATATAGAAACATTTGAAGGAAGGCTTATGAAATGGCAATAGGCTCCACAACTTCCGCAGAACGAAAATTATTTTACAATACTAACAACTACGTTGACTATTGATTCTTTTAGTCTCACACTGTCACGAAACAACGAGACCCCTGAGGGAATACTGTAGATAGAGCTCAGCACTGAGAGTTATTATTGACTCCATTTAAGCCATAAATGATAATAATTACATTACGAATATTCGCGCGCTAGTATCAAGCGATGTGTGAAAATTTTCACATCAATTTTCATAATATAATATAATTCCCTTGACTGAAAGTCAGGGTCTTATGAAAGAAAATACCCTTAAATGTCCGTAACGCTAAGTTCACTTTGATATTTTGAAAATGTTCTACATTGACAAAAAACGTTAAATACAGAAAACGTCCGTACACTTGTGGACTCGATAACTCGAGTAATTCTTTACCGATTTGCAAAATTTTGGTTTTAATCGACGGAGAATGAAAATCATGAGGTTAAGTTCGTAGATGGGCAATATTGGAGTAATGAGATGGGAGTAATTCTCAAGAGAATTTTATTCCTTGTTACCGCGATAACTTCCCTAATTCTTATCCGATTTTCAAATTTTTTGTGTTATTCGACGAAGATTGAAATTCTTGAGGTTGAGTTTGCAGATGGATAATGTTAGAACAACGAGATGGGAGAAATTCTACACAGACGCTTTTCCTTGTGGACTCGATAGCTCGAGTAATTCTTTACCGATTTGCAAAATTTTGGTTTTAATCGACGGAGAATGAAAATCATGAGGTTAAGTTCGTAGATGGGCAATATTGGAGTAATGAGATGGGAGTAATTCTCAAGAGAATGTTATTCCTTGTTACCGCTATAACTTCCCTAATTCTTATCCGATTTTCAAATTTTTTGTGTTATTCGACGAAGATTGAAATTCTTGAGGTTAAGTTTGCAGATGGATAATGTTAGAGCAACGAGATGGGAGAAATTCTACACAGACGCTTTTCCTTGTGGACTCGATAACTCGAGTAATTCTTTACCGATTTTCAAAATTTTGGTTTTAATTGACAGAGAATGATATTGGAGTAGTGAGTTTGGAGTAATTGTAAACATATTGTCAGAAATTCTGGATTTCTGGTCTAACAATTAAGAAGTACTTCCCAAAAGAGTTTTTGCTTGCTTACCGATAGCTCGAGTAATTCTCAGAGGCTTCAAAAATCAATTTCGACTAGTAGCGTAGTTCATGTGGTTAAACTCGAACATTGGAATTTAATTGTACTAGTAATCTGGGATGTACGACCATTTTTGAGTGAAATCCGTATTCTTAAAAGATTTTTTTTCGGTCCTAAAATGCTTGAACGAGTGTGAACTTTGCGGCCAGAGCGAAGCGAGGGCCGTAATTCACACGAGTTATATTTTTTCAAGAGGTAGGCAGGAAATACACCACCTTTTCAGCTCATTTAGTAGACTATATGGAGACTCATTTTAAGTTGTAAACGTACCTCGCTGAACCTTCCATTCATAGCGTATGTTTTCTGTTATTTGACACTCATAGCGCTTTTTAGGAGACAATATAGTAGACTCGTAATAGAGTAAAACATCGCTCGCTGGGCCAGCAACTCATAGCTCTTCTTGTTTCTGCAGAAAATTAAATTAAATTTGAGTAAAATGAAGCATGTGATGGCTGCTGTTTTCTAAATAAAAGAGACATTGATTTTTCATGTGAATATAATTTTGTGATCGTTGTTACAAGATATGGGAGAAATTATACTCAGACGCTGATCCTTGTTATCGTGATAACTTAAGTAATTTTTACCCGATTTTAAGTTCGTAGATGGATAATATTGGAGTAGTGAGGTTCCAGAAAAAATTCGACGAGCAAGTGAATCTGGATTTCTGGTCGAACAATCTAGAAGTCTAGAACAATCTTGCTTGCTTGATAACACGATAACTCGAGTAATCCTCAGAGCATTCAAAAATCGCAGATTTGAAAATATTAAGTGTTTTCGACCAGCATCGTAATTCATGTGGTTAAATTCGAACATTGGACTTTATTGGACTGGTAATCTGCGATATACAATTTTTGCGTGAAATCGTGTTCTTAAAAGAATTTTTTTCGTTCCTAAAGTGTTTGCACGAGTGTGAATTTTGCCAGAGCGAAGCGAGGGCCGTAATTCACATGAGTTTTTTTTTCAAGAGGTAGGCAAGAAATGTGCCACCTGTTCAACGCTTTTAGTAGACTATGTAGGAGACTCATATTAGGAGTAAGACATCGCTCGCTGGACCTTCAACTCATAGCTCTTTTTGTTTCTTCAGGAAATTAAATAAATATGAGTAAAATGAAGCATGTGATGACTGCTGCTTTCTGAATAAAAGAGACATCACCTTTTCATGTAACTTTAATTTTGTGATCTCAAAAACACCACCTCATTTAAAAATGGTTAGAAAACTAAGACTGGAATTATAGAAAAAAAAAAGTTAGTCAAGGGACATGACCCACCCAAGAGGTGGGGCCTAGTTATTTACAATTGTTAAAACATTCGATTGAATAAACGAATAATCAATTAAGAACCAACTGATGTATTTCCCTCCAGTATCAGTCCTGGGCACATATTGTGCGCTAAACATTCACTAAAGTTATTTGCTTTTAGTTTTATCATTACATATGTCAACATTAAGATACATGTTCCAATAACATTCGAATAAACTACCGTTATCACAAGCAATATATTTTTATTAATTCGAATTTTATCAGAAATAAAAGTAGTGTAATAATCTACCAAGTCGAGCATAACATATTAACAATTTAGCCAGCATGCTGTTTACTCCTACAAGTGTCTGTATTGATAAATATAATCAATACATTGAAGCAGCTATGAAAAAGCACGTATACCTGAACACAATTACAAATAACGTAAATCTCTGTGTGTATTTACGGAGCTAAATGAAAGTAAGTTATAAGTCAATAGTTTCTAATTTGTAGCACTCGGCACCAGGCATTTCCTATCTTAGACTAATCATTACTAGACCGGAATTTCGTACGACAAAATGTGTCCCCAACATCAGTTTGTATAAGATGCATATTTCGTACCATATATGAATGAGAGATATATACGACATGCAGATGGATAATGTTAGAACAACGAGATGGGAGAAATTCTACACAGACGCTTTTCCTTGTGGACTCGATAGCTCGAGTAATTCTTTACCGATTTGCAAAATTTTGGTTTTAATCGACGGAGAATGAAAATCATGAGGTTAAGTTCGTAGATGGGCAATATTGGAGTAATGAGATGGGAGTAATTCTCAAGAGAATGTTATTCCTTGTTACCGCTATAACTTCCCTAATTCTTATCCGATTTTCAAATTTTTTGTGTTATTCGACGAAGATTGAAATTCTTGAGGTTAAGTTTGCAGATGGATAATGTTAGAGCAACGAGATGGGAGAAATTCTACACAGACGCTTTTCCTTGTGGACTCGATAACTCGAGTAATTCTTTACCGATTTTCAAAATTTTGGTTTTAATTGACAGAGAATGATATTGGAGTAGTGAGTTTGGAGTAATTGTAAACATATTGTCAGAAATTCTGGATTTCTGGTCTAACAATTAAGAAGTACTTCCCAAAAGAGTTTTTGCTTGCTTACCGATAGCTCGAGTAATTCTCAGAGGCTTCAAAAATCAATTTCGACTAGTAGCGTAGTTCATGTGGTTAAACTCGAACATTGGAATTTAATTGTACTAGTAATCTGGGATGTACGACCATTTTTGAGTGAAATCCGTATTCTTAAAAGATTTTTTTTCGGTCCTAAAATGCTTGAACGAGTGTGAACTTTGCGGCCAGAGCGAAGCGAGGGCCGTAATTCACACGAGTTATATTTTTTCAAGAGGTAGGCAGGAAATACACCACCTTTTCAGCTCATTTAGTAGACTATATGGAGACTCATTTTAAGTTGTAAACGTACCTCGCTGAACCTTCCATTCATAGCGTATGTTTTCTGTTATTTGACACTCATAGCGCTTTTTAGGAGACAATATAGTAGACTCGTAATAGAGTAAAACATCGCTCGCTGGGCCAGCAACTCATAGCTCTTCTTGTTTCTGCAGAAAATTAAATTAAATTTGAGTAAAATGAAGCATGTGATGGCTGCTGTTTTCTAAATAAAAGAGACATTGATTTTTCATGTGAATATAATTTTGTGATCGTTGTTACAAGATATGGGAGAAATTATACTCAGACGCTGATCCTTGTTATCGTGATAACTTAAGTAATTTTTACCCGATTTTAAGTTCGTAGATGGATAATATTGGAGTAGTGAGGTTCCAGAAAAAATTCGACGAGCAAGTGAATCTGGATTTCTGGTCGAACAATCTAGAAGTCTAGAACAATCTTGCTTGCTTGATAACACGATAACTCGAGTAATCCTCAGAGCATTCAAAAATCGCAGATTTGAAAATATTAAGTGTTTTCGACCAGCATCGTAATTCATGTGGTTAAATTCGAACATTGGACTTTATTGGACTGGTAATCTGCGATATACAATTTTTGCGTGAAATCGTGTTCTTAAAAGAATTTTTTTCGTTCCTAAAGTGTTTGCACGAGTGTGAATTTTGCCAGAGCGAAGCGAGGGCCGTAATTCACATGAGTTTTTTTTTCAAGAGGTAGGCAAGAAATGTGCCACCTGTTCAACGCTTTTAGTAGACTATGTAGGAGACTCATATTAGGAGTAAGACATCGCTCGCTGGACCTTCAACTCATAGCTCTTTTTGTTTCTTCAGGAAATTAAATAAATATGAGTAAAATGAAGCATGTGATGACTGCTGCTTTCTGAATAAAAGAGACATCACCTTTTCATGTAACTTTAATTTTGTGATCTCAAAAACACCACCTCATTTAAAAATGGTTAGAAAACTAAGACTGGAATTATAGAAAAAAAAAAGTTAGTCAAGGGACATGACCCACCCAAGAGGTGGGGCCTAGTTATTTACAATTGTTAAAACATTCGATTGAATAAACGAATAATCAATTAAGAACCAACTGATGTATTTCCCTCCAGTATCAGTCCTGGGCACATATTGTGCGCTAAACATTCACTAAAGTTATTTGCTTTTAGTTTTATCATTACATATGTCAACATTAAGATACATGTTCCAATAACATTCGAATAAACTACCGTTATCACAAGCAATATATTTTTATTAATTCGAATTTTATCAGAAATAAAAGTAGTGTAATAATCTACCAAGTCGAGCATAACATATTAACAATTTAGCCAGCATGCTGTTTACTCCTACAAGTGTCTGTATTGATAAATATAATCAATACATTGAAGCAGCTATGAAAAAGCACGTATACCTGAACACAATTACAAATAACGTAAATCTCTGTGTGTATTTACGGAGCTAAATGAAAGTAAGTTATAAGTCAATAGTTTCTAATTTGTAGCACTCGGCACCAGGCATTTCCTATCTTAGACTAATCATTACTAGACCGGAATTTCGTACGACAAAATGTGTCCCCAACATCAGTTTGTATAAGATGCATATTTCGTACCATATATGAATGAGAGATATATACGACATGTAGAAGAAAAACATAGGCTAAAATTTTATGTGTTGGTAGTACCGAATTTGAGCTAGTTAGCTGTCAAAATTGTTACAAAGTCTCATACATTTTGACAGCTAACTAGCTAGTACCGAATTTGAGCTAGTTAGCTGTCAAAATTGTTACAAAGTCTCATACATTTTGACAGCTAACTAGCTCAAATTCGGTACTGCCAACACAGGTTTTTTCATTCCACGAATATTCAACTTTGTCGTATATATCACTCTATCATATACGTTTCGTACGATTTTATGTAGAATGTTGCACTAATACATGTAGGCGTTGTCAATTTAGCATCTTCAAAATCCAGTATCAGGAATGTAGTTTTGGTTATAAAATTCTGGACAATTTTTAGCTAATTTACTCTAAAAATATGGTACAGCAAACGTGTTTTTCAAAGTGGAGAGTTAGTTTAAGATAAAGAGACTGAATTTTCAAGTTTTTAGCCCCGTACGAAGTACTGGGGGCTTATAAGATTAATATGCCGTTTGTAACACGTCGAATTGGAAGCAGACAGTAAGGGCAAAGCATTTGGTTATGTTCATAGATGACGAATCCGCAATAAAAAAAATGTCCGTCCGTCCGTCCGTCCGTCCGTCCGTGACCCCTCTAGCTAGAGTAAATCACAACCTTTTTTCAAAATTCTTTTTTTCCCCGATTGGTATCGACAAAAGTAAGGTCAAGTTCGAAATGGGCATGGTAGGGTCGGCCCCTCCAGAGCTAGGGCCCTATAGGTGTTTTTCAGTCTTTCGACGATATCTACCGAAATACGCACGCAATAGCTGCTTGTGATATATCAAATGAAAGGTATTGACGAGTAGAACAAAGTTGCTGAACATTGTTTTTGGGTAAGATGTAACGTGGGCTTGTTGGGAGGGCTCAAAGGTCGTTACTCAGCCCTAAGTGTTTTTTGCACATAAAACGAGTAAATCTCATCCGATTTTGCTAGTTTTTGTTTCATTTGAGGGATAATTGAATGCCGAATAGAATGATGGCAAAAAATTTTGGGTTTCTAAAATATTGTCGTAATTTGTTGGTTTTATTTGAGAGGTACTTCGTACGGGCTTTCGTAATTGCGCTATGCGCAATTTTAAAAATGAACAGTTTCAGTAAATTTGACAATTCCCAACTTGACTTGCATTTTGGTAACAGACGCATTAGAGGGTTGTAGACGTATTAGGGTTCCGGGCTTATTAGGGCTACGGACGTATTATGGTTGCGGACGAAATAGGATTACGGGTTGTACGGGGCTAAGTCGCAGCAAACGCTCCGACTGTTCTGATGCCTTGTTTTTTTGTGAACTATGAGAAAAGTGAGTGTTTTCGAAAATATTGTCATTAACCCATTGCAATCAATCACCGTTCCTGGAACAACTTATAATCGTCTCCATCTGATATTGAAGTCTTCTCCTCTATCACGCTAACCATTCCCATATTTAATTGTTTTTTTTTGTTCAAATTTATTCAAATGATGTGTATTGGAATCAAATTTAAATTCTTCGCGCTACTTTGCCCACCAATTCTCACACTACCAAACATTTCGTATTTCATGTTGGGACCACATATTTTACTATAGGTATAATTACTCTTAGTTTCCTATGGTAAGAACTTTAGATTCATGAACTTTAAAGTTAAACCTGAACATGAATACTTTTTTATGATTAAAATATTTTCGACGATTCTTGAGCAATGTAAAATTAGTTCGACGAAATTAGTGTAACAGTAATTTGCGAGTCTATCTGGTGAAGGCTTTTTTATGCTTTTTTGCCTGTTGTAGCCCGAACAAGTTTGGTGGTTTTTCTGAAATTTTCTCTGGTTTTCGATACCTTAATGTACATACTACTGTACAGCAACGCGAGTTTGACATATATTTCTTAACGCATGCTCAGAGGATTTTTTTTGGGAACGAGAGGTTTCCAGCACGAGCCGGAGCATAAGTTAGGAACAACGTTTTGTTTATAGTGTGTCGGAAATAGGCGACGAAGTCGCGATATTTCAACACTACAGTTGGAGAAATATAGATTTCAGTATTTTTAGAGATATCATCGTTTCTCTCAAGGTAAATATAGTGAGGAGGTAATGCCATATATAACCGAATCAGATGTGCGGTGGCACGAAAGTTCGATATAAACGCCATCTCATCCCTTCGTTGAAAGCAAAAAATGGAATAGAAAGTCGGGCCATCTGTTGTGAGATAGCAAAAATATTTTTGTGAAATACAAGTAAATCGTAGTCAACCATTTTAAAAAAAGATGTCGTTGACATCGAACTTATGTGCTAGGCCGCGCGTCTGAATGGCATTACCTCCTCACTATATTTACCTTGGTTTCTCTAATTCTATCAATTGCCATTTGAATTTGAAATAACATGCGAAATGAGAGAATACAGAAAAACGATGAAAACGACGATGCCTCTTAAAATTCCGAAAACTATATTTCTCCGACTGTAGATAAACAATAGTTTGTTTTCAGACTTTTTCCAATTGTTTTTAAAGTATCAAACTTGCGAACCTGTAAAGACAGTCAACGGAAAAATAATTTCAATACACACATATTTTCACGTGCAGCATGATTATCGAGGGGCTTACTGAAAAAAAATGTCGCAAACGTAGTGTGTGAATGACGATATTTGGATGAATTTTATTCAAGTTGTTGTGCAAATTGATCTTACGTCCAAATTAAATTAAATGCAGATTAAAATGGTAGAGTGCTTTTATTGAGTGAATGCAAAAACGGGTGTAATGGTAGAGTGCTTTTATTAAGTGAATGCAATTTTAATGATAGAAATATCGAAACCATGACAACACAGGCGGAATATAAAAATACCATCGCGATGCATCGGTCGGAATGAAATTCAAAACGGTCGAAATCGTACTTTCATATTACCAACACCATAGTGAAATCACTGAAAGGACACTGAATTCCAATAAAATAAGCATTTTTCGAAGAAAAAAAAACGTTCGGAAAATAGGCCCACCAACAGCCAAACATCTCTCAACACCACACAAGACACGTGTGTGCGATAGATACTAAAACAAAACTTGTGAGGGGCATATCAGACTCAAAATTTATTTAATGTTGAGATGTAATAATGTTGCAGCTGCGTAATAATAAATTCTTGTTCTCACATTTTCAACGAATTTTTTTCTTTGATTTCTCAATGACATTTTGCTTACAAATGCGCTACTCTTTATCGCTCTCTCTTTGTGCAATCAGCTTCCCCATTTTCTTCTGCTTTTTCCATCGTTCTCTGCATATGCGGTTCCTACCCATACAAGTGAAAGATTTGATTTGGTTTCTCATTTTTTTTATTTCCATTCAATCTCATTATAGGTAATGGTAATATACAAAAAGTTGTACGGTTCGATTTACACGGACGCTTAACATTTGAAATTGTTTTATATGTGTGCGTATGCTCTCTCAGAAAGAAGTGATTTGAATGAGCAGTTTTTGGTTTACAATATATGCAGTTAGTTGAGCTTTGGCTGCCGGTGAATGAAGTCGTTTGGTCCAATAAGAACGTTGTGAAATTTGTGTATTTGGACGAATTTATTAGAAGATTTTCGTTTCGTTTTGTTAAATTCGGTGTCCTGTCCAGACATAAAACATCTAAGCAAAGTTGTATTTTCGTAAAATAATTTGCAGATTGCAAATAAAAGAATTTTTTTTTTTATTTGAAAACTCTTTGACATACCAAAAAGTTGTGATACACGTCCGCAGTGTTAAATGTGTACTTCGGGGATAAAAATATCATTTCGGTAACGGTTTGAATATTTATGAGAGTGTAATATTTTTACTGATGAAATGAATGATGAAAAGTCTAAATAAAAGGATTATTTATCATGATTGGTGTGACACATTACATGGGATTAATTGAAAGAAACATTTTACTAAACTTTTTTGTTTATAAAATGAAAATCTGAGTGAGTAAATCTTAAATGAATTAAATTTGTAATAAATTTCAAGATTCTTAAAATGGCCTTTGATCTCTCGTACTAATGTTATATTGCTCATATATAATAAAACGTGTATTCCATACAGCACCCAGCAATTTGTATAGAAATGAGTGTATCTATTTTGCTATTATGTTTATTCTCCCTGAAAAAAATTTGTTCATTTCCTAGAGGAATATTACAATTTTTCAACATATAAACTGCGATAAATGTTTTTTTTGTCAGTCACGAAATAAATTGCTGTTATTTTATCTGAAACAAAAGTTCCGTTGGAGACATTTTATTTATTTAAATTAATTGAAGTAGGCAGGACACGAATTTGAAAATTTATTTTCTTTTGAATTGACCGACATCGTTGGTCGTTTACGTATGGTATATTGTAAGTAAGCAGTAAAATGTAAATCAAATAAATTGTGTGCTTAAGTAAAATTAAGACATTTATCTTATAATGTTTTTGGTTATGGTTTCGGGAAATGGGAAATGGCATGAGAAAGATCCTTAATTAATTCGAACACAGTGTATGTAATCTGGAATATCTTTACCTGCAATCAAATAGAATTACGTTTTTCGGGCAAGTGAAAATAGCAGTTTAATGTCTTAAGAGTGATGTCGCGAAAACATCGAACAAAATCTGCCATTTTGGTACAAGGGCTCATGGATATGCTTTCGGGCAATGTTTGGCATTTCAAGAAATTGGTAGTCTCCGAAACTATTCTCAAATGACACGAGGTGTACAAGAATTTAAAAACGTGAAAATAAGAAAATTTTAGCCACATCATCGGTCAGCTGTTGCATTTCTAATTAGAAAAGTATCTCAGAAACACCATTCCCATTTAAGAAAAATTAACAGACCTGAGATCATTTCTAATCACTTTACAGTGTGAAGAGTGTCATTGTTCTACTCCAGCCCTTAATCTACGTTGGCCTCTCACAGGTGGCAAGTATGCCGATAGTTATCAAATCTGTTTTTGTGTTGAGAGGCACCGGTACTTTGCCGAAAAGCATACATTAGGGCGATTTTTAAATACAGGATTTTAGTTTACTTTTGAAGATATCTTTCCATCAGAATCCTTTTTCAAAAATGTACGACCGCAATTCCGACCACGAATGTGTTAGCTTTCAACAGAAAATATATTTGGTTGTAGCAATTTGACCAGCTCTGAGAACAATGAGCAGTTTATGAAAATTTCATTAAACTGCTCACTTTTCTCAGAGCTGATCAAACGACTACAACCAAAACTAATTTTTATTTAAAGCTAACAGATTCGTGGTCGGAATTGCGGTCGCACCTTTTTCAAAAAGAATTCTGATGAAAAGATATTTACAAAAATGAAATACGAAACACGCAAATGTAGGCTACAATTTTATCTAAGTACCGGTACCTCTTAATTTTGATGATCCGAGTTCAATAAACAAACGAAGACGCGAGGTTTCATTTTTATTTCGAGGTATTTCTTGTACATGAAGTTGAAAAGAACGATTTCCGACTTCGACGCCTGTGGTAATGTGGCGTCGCGTGTAACATATACTATGCACGTCTGGCCGAATGCTCATTTTGACGAGTGGTACTTTGTGATTTCACCGTATCGATGCAAAGATATACCCGAACTCCATCTCCGATCTGATGCATAATGTACGTTTTACCACACACATAAAATCTATCATTTGTATTCGCGTGCATTTCCATTCATTGCTTTGTACAAAACGACTTGTTTAGAGCTTATCAGTTATTTTTTTGTTATTGTCGATAACAGATGAGACACCGGTAAAATGTTAAATTTTATCATTCGATGGAATATTAACATTGAAATTAACATTTTTTCAATTTTTTTTAATTTTTCCCATTCAAAATTATTTTTTTTGGACCTTGCGCCCTCCCTAGCGCACTCAGATTTTGAAGTCTGGCTACGGTCCTGCATTGTAGTTATGGAATTTTTTTCAAAAATCCGTTCACATCACAAAAACCTAATGTTGAATGCAAAATTGAATTTTTTTCATGTCGGGCTCTTGATAAAACAGCTGTCTAGTTACATAAATTGCAAACGTTAATTAATTGTTTATTGTAAATAGTAAAATCTAAGTGCTAATGAATCGTAATGAATCTTTTTAAAATCATCTGGGACGCTTGTTTAGTAAATGTGGCAAATAATATGTACGTACAAATTTTGGCACACTTTTGCGTTGTTTTCAAATTTTAATGACAAAATGTAGTTAAATTCATATTAATAAACTGCGCCGTTCATTTGATTTTAAATGATTTTTGTCTGGTGAAAATTTACGATAATTTGAGCACATTTTTTGTCAATTTTATTTATAGTCTTCTGATCTTTTTATATTTTTAAATAAATAACTCAATTACAGACAGCATCTGAAAACACACATCTCAATTTCATTTCTTGTCGGGAAAAAATGTAAACGAATTTAGCCTGATCTTTTCACCTAAATGTATTAAGTATAGTAACATCCCAATGCACATAAAAACAAATCTACAATTTATCTCGCTCACTGTAAACAATATTTAAATTAAATATACGTGTTTATTGTTTTAGCGCCGCACTATAAATTTTAATAACAGAGCATTAAAACGCATCCATCAATGTGGGCTATAATATTCCAATTAAAAATAATAAAATAAATTTTTTGATGAGTTTCCATGCCTAATGCCAAGTCAACGTAATGTTCATATACATGAATAAAAAGAAACAAAAAGAAGTAGACAAAAAAAAACATGAAGAATGGAGAGCTAACAATGAAACTGCAAGTTTAGAAGATGTAATTTAAACGAAATGCAGAGGAGGTTGGGATTAAACATAAAAGCCTATTATGAACGTGTATCTAATGGCTTGTACGCCTGTTGGAAATAAAAAAAAATACCGACTGAATCTGATTTAATAATTTAATATTGAATCTTCTACGTAGCATTAACTGTACTTTTCATTTTATTCAATCAATAATTGAATAATTAAATTGTATGAAAATGTATGTAATGCTGATGTTGCGTTCTGCTATTTCTAAGCTCAGTAGCAATAGCATTTGAATGGATCTTAGAACTGAGATTCACATTTATATAATTATTATGATATCAAAGATAATCGTGAAATGATCAAATTTAATACAATTTTAATGATTAGAAGAAAAGGATTACGAAATTTTTACCACAGTCTGTTCACCTAGTTTTATATAATGTTAGGCACAATATTTGTTTTCGTTTTAAATGCACCTTTCTAGCATCTCCTCCTAGGTACCTCCAAAAGAAGTATACAAACTAAAATTTACTACAAACTCATCCCAGTCCGAATAAATGACATAAATAGGTCGAGGTCACAAGCAAATGTTTTTAACATTGATAAATATAGCACGTTCACATGCAAATTTTCATTAATTTTCATAACAGTAATTGTACTGAACATTGAATTTATGTTAGTCGGCTCACAAAAACACGAAAAGTCTTTCTTCTTTTTTCTCATAATAGAACATTTATGATGCTAAACGTAAAAGAATGCTGAATGCCTAATGTTATCCATATCAATCAATTAATAAGAAATATCTTTGTCGTTACAAGTAGTAAGGCAAAGAAAGTTGAAAAGTTCTTGTGATAATTGTTCGTACGTTCAGTTCAAAAATAAAACTGACAAAACTGTCAAACCTGTACTTGATCAATGTCCATCAATTTTATTCGAACAGTAAAATTAACCCCATAGAATAGAATCGAGCCCACATTGATAGTGGAAGATATGAAGTTTGTAAAGCTAGCGAGAGTCCAAAAATCTTCATACAATTATATGAAATTTACGATATCTCCACCGGCTCGCGTATAATAATAATTTACGCGTGTGTCTTGGCCAGCAAGACTTAAAAGCAAGTGTGTTCAAGCCCGAACGAAGTATGTCTGCCCCAACACATGAAAAATATATTACTGGTCAATACAAACTGAAAACCAGAAGACAAAACCTTTTCGTTCACATTACCTTTCCTTTTGAATGATTATATAAGATTAAATGTGGGTAAACGAGGTAACATAACAAAAAAAGAAATGAATTTACATATACGGGTATCAGGAAAAGGGAACTACCACTTGTCCACTTTTACTCATTAAACACATTTCCTTTTCGGGTCCTAATCAAGATTCAATTGATTCATAATGAACTTTGCACCACATAAATAAATATTAATCAACGATTATCGTTTCACATTTCATTAAAATAAACATTCTTCTGAAGAAACCACATCGTATCGTATGTGGCCTAAATTACATTCAATTGAGATAACAATACAAAAATTACAAAAAAGCGTAGAAAAAGAAATTATAAAAAATCATCTCGCATATTGTAACTCTATTATTTAGAAACATAATATTGTAGCATATGTTCACATTGGTCTGGAAATGCTCGAAACATATTCTTATAGCTATAACATTCTTGTACAACACTTGCCACGAACGGAAAACATGGAAATAAGACCAAAATTCATTTATGATGTTCATATTCAATTTTCGTATGAGATTAAATCGACGAAATTCATTGAATTATTTATTTTTTTTTAACACTTACATTATAAATATACAGAGGAGAACAAAAAACTATGTTATGTTCAGCGGTTCAGTGCATCTTGGCCCATAATAATTCAATTAAAATAATAAATCGAAAATTTATGAGCCTAATTTTCATTGGAAGCGTACGTTTATGCATGGTGTATTATACATACGTGGTTAATGGTGAAGATGTTTTTTGGATATTTAGAGCGCACATAACTGTTCGAAATCAAATGGCTATTAAATTGAGATGGGTATAAATATGCGTCTCTGGTAAAACATTATTTTTTAAGTAAATTTTAGTGGAATAAGAATCTTCAGAACCAAAACCAAAAAATAATATTTAGATAATCTTCAGAAAATAAAACTGCTTTTCTGAGTAAATAATTGAAATATTTGTGAAAGAATAGGAGGTCCACTGTTCAAGTAAACACATAAATTCTTTTCTTTTTTTGTTGGATTTTCAGTCGATACCAACTGCTCCAATATTGATTAATATTTTCAGCTATTATTCAATTATGTTTTAATGAAGTATGATAATTACACAGCTGTACCAACGGCGCTGAAAAAAATCGTCCGCCAAGTAGGTGGCGCTATGTGTTACGTATAAAGTTTTTGTTTCAACAAATAAACTGATAAATTCTTCGAGTTTTGAATATACTTAGTTAGATTTGACCTGTCAGGACACATCGATTCAAATTGACAATCGGGCCGACGGTAAAATGCGAAAAATTTCAACATGTTTTTCTGAAAGCCACAACAAAAAATTTCGTTCACAAATTTCTAGCGGCTTATAACACTAAAAAAATCAGTATAATTTGAACGAATAATATTTATCATACAATGGCATGCCAAATTATATCTCGAGGTGTAAAAAAATTTAATTCAAGTACACAAGATAATTTCGTCTAAACAATAATAACTCTCGATACACACGCAGTTAAAAGAAACAGTAATTGCAAACACTTGCTTCTTATTCAGCTTCTTAATTTTGAAAATGAATGTACATTGGGCAAAATTACAATAAATTCACCAATATAAAATCGACAATCAGCAATCAACTCAATTAATCAAATTGAAATTAAAAATTCATACCCGCTGGGCAGCTCAGAATAGAGGTAGATTAAATTGGTAAACTCAACAAAAACACAAAACATTTATATTTTACCTCTCCATTTAAAAAAAACTTATCCTTCGGACTAACACTTTACGTATATTTACCAATTTTTAGCCCCGTACGAAGTACAAAGGGGCTTATAGGATTACGATGCCGTGTGTAATTGATGGAATTCGAAGCAGACGGTAAGGGCAAAGTGTTTGTCTATGTGCATAGATAACGAATCCGCAATAAAAGTTTTGTCTGTCCATCCGATTTCAAAAAAAATAATTTCCCTGAAAGGTAGTTGAAATAGTGAGGCTAATTTCGAAGATATGCGTGAGTTAGGGCCGCCTAAGTGTTTTAAGGTCTTTTGGGGATATCTACGCCAAAATAAACGATGGAAATAAACGGCAAACGATAGGTATTGCCGATATTAATTCAGGAAAAAAAGTTCATTAAAATCGGTTGAATGGACCGTGAGTTAGGGCCCTAGAAGTAAAAGTCTACTCGGCCCCAAGTGTATTTTGCATATAACTCGATCATATTTGACCGGATTTTGCTAATTTTCGTTTTATATGAAAGGTAATTGAATACTGAATAGAATGTGGTGGAAAAACATTTTAAATTTGGCTCCTAGGACTAAGGCCGCTCCTCGGCCCTAGAAGTATTTTGCATATAACTCGAATAAATTTGATCCGATTTTCCTAACTTTTGGTATATTTGTAGGGTAGCCGACCACCGAATAGAATGTTATTGACAAAATTGTATATTTAGGTTCTTGGACTGAGGCCGCTACTAGGTCATCTGTGTATTTATTTACTCAATAAATTAAAATTTTAGGTAAATTTAAAATTTATGTTACATTTGAAAGGAACGTCGTACTGGGCTTCGTAATTGCGCTATGCGCAATTTCTAAGATGTACAGATTTCATGCAAAAGGCTTACGGGCAAAGTATGGGGACAGACGCACTAGGGTCACGTACGCAATAGATATACGGGTTGGTACGGGGCTCAGTCGCAGCAAACGCTCAGACTGTTCTGATGGCTCGTTTTTTTTATTCTGTTCGTATTTTGTTTTTTATTTCGATCGAATGCCTGACGCTCTAAGCTACCATTCAAAAAGAAATATATATAAACTGCAAGGTCCCAGCGAAAGAGAGCAATAAAAAAAATTTATATCTTCAAACCTCCGTTACTTTGTTGTTTTTTTTTCTCCCTGCAGCCAGAATTGAATTATAATAAAACGAGTCCACCAAGCTATTTTGTTTACGAGTGCGGAGTTTGTTAGTTTTTTTTGTGTTTTGTTTAATCTTAAACCAAACACCATAAGATATGTTGTATACTACGTTTATATTACATCCATAACGAATATTATAATGTAAAACCTGTCCCAGAGTCCGAAAGAATTGCATTTTATAATTTTATAAAAAGCCATTTAATGGTAGTCTCGCTTTACATTTCGTAAATAGCAACGAAAAAATCAACATATTAAACAATAAAAACTGTACATTGTAATTATTATGTTCATTACATTGCCCGAAGGCAAATTATGTTCGGTCATAATGGTCTATTTTCTTAAATAGAGATCGGATCATCTATAAGTGGAAGTAGATTGTATATATGGCGAATCGAAAAGGCATTTAATAATAATCATAGTAAAACAGAGTGTAGTATGGTGTATAATGTGATGGTAAATTACCTACACACATCTTGACAGAACACAATACCTGTTATAGAAGTGAATAATATTCAATGGCATGCCCATATAATGTAAATTTCAAAATGTTCCATGTAAGTTATACACATTGTGTGTGCTTATGCATCGGATTCATATCAAAATGGAAAATACACTGGCGCATAGAAGATGTTTTCGGTATAAAATATGTATAATTTATACGTTGCACAAAGAGGATGTGTCTAACCTTCCTTTACTTATAAGCGAAACGTACATCACTATTATTATTGTTATGCTAACGTAATACACAGCACAACAAACCATTATAGGTTAATACAATATTTATGATGATTATTATAATTAAATTAATTAAATTTTGTGGTTTATGGATGTTTCGAGCAGCAAGGTTTAAATTATCCATCAATAGCATACGGCGATAAAGTAAATGTCGGAAATCAGAACCCATCAAGAGATTACATTTTCACACACACAAAACCGAAAACGTATTGCCCGTACAATTTGCAGTGTATAACTTGAGCATAAACACAATCCATAGATACATTATAAGGGACATGAAGGTATTACCTTAAAACAAGAAGAAAGACATTCGGGTCATTATGGTCCAAGAACCACAGATTGATTCTATCACACCCAAATTGACCACATCACACAATTTTCGTTGTGTTTCGTGGTTATAGGCATATCTTGTTTTAAATGGTACGATTTCCACTCTGTATGTGAGATATATACAAAATTTGTGAAGATAAATGTTTTATGCTTTATATATTTTGTTGCTACACACCGTATTCGCTAGTTATGCCCATCAGAGATAGAGAGACATGTCTAATACACATACAATTTATACATCTTTGAATATTAAGGATACAAAGTTGTACCGATCTAGTGAAATGGATAAAATGTAATGACTAACAACAAGTCTTTGATTTCGAAAGCATTTTGTCAACATTTTACATAATGGCCTCAATATAATAAGGGTAAATGTCTGGATTTGATTTTTATTTGATATTCCGAGGGATCGTTTGTGATACTTGCATGTAAACGTCGTCTGTACAGACATGTATGTGTGTAATGATTGTTGTGTACGTTCTATATTTATTTCCAAAATGTTTGGATTAAACATTTTGTATAAGATTTTAGGGTTTGTAGAAAACATACTTTTGGGTTTCTATTGTTAACTGTTCCAGATAAAATAGAGAAAAGGTTAATTTATTTGATTGAAATTGACAAACTATAAGAAACATGAAAAGGGACGGATTTTATTTCAAACTACCAAATGCACTTATCAAGATAACAAATTATTTTAATTGTATTTCTGTTTTGTGCCGGAGATGTTTCCATCATTGTTGTCTGAATTCATCGTTCATTCGAATTGGATAACAGGTAGCTGGAAAGCATATACAAAAATAAGTCATTGCAAATGATAAATTTTCATTTGCTGACACTTTACTGAAACAATTTTGTGCGGCATTGTCGAAGGAAAAATAGGTTGACCAATTTTGGTGTCTCAGAATTCAGAATGGGTGCAGACAGGCGCGCCGACTTTTGTTTTGAATGTTGGGTGATCAAGCTCAGGTCTCAAAGAACTTTTGTGTCGAGCGTTGGGTGCTAGGTACCAAATAAATTTTTTGTTGGGTGCTTTGGCACCCAACGCCACCTAGAAGTCGGCGCGCCTGGGTGCAGAAAGATTATAAAAAAAGGAAAGACGTGGACTGCCTGATATCTTGTTAAATATTTTCAAGACATTTATTGGTAAAAAATGTATGTCTCACTTTTTCATCGACTGTTCTTACAATCTAATCTAATCCTATGAAACACCACTCACTGCCTAAATTTACTATTTAGATTGCCAGTAAATGATTCGTTTGAATATAATCACATCGCTATATTTTAATACATCCGAGAAAATTGGCATATAACTCCAAATAAAATTTTATTGATGGAACGAGAATTTCTGAGAAGTTTCGTAACATGACCTCATTGCATGATCCCTGTAGAGAGAAAAAATTGTGAAAGAATTGGACATAAATGCAAAATAGCGTGAATTTTATGAGCGAATGTAATTTCATTTTATTTTGCACTTTCATTCTTTATTTTCGTTATTAAAATAAAATATTATTCAAATGCGAGTCTTTCGAATAATTTTTAGGGTTTGTCTTTTGTAAAATGTTTCGCCTACGATATAAATTTTTACCTATCCCATTCCATCATTCGGATGGAACAAGAAAAACAACTTAAAGATTTTATTATTGAAAACACGCACTCAATGAACTTTTTTATAAACATATTAAACATCTAAGAAAAGATCGCTCCGACACACATGAAAATAAAACCCACAATTAACAGGTCCTGTTCTTTTGTGACTTAATAACTGTCTTTAAAAAAACAACAACAATGTAATGAATCATTGAACATATTTGGTTAGAAGACGAAACGTAATTTAATTTTTCTTTTGTTTTTATTTTCAGAATGGTAAAACTTCATCTATGAACGAAGCGAAGCCTAAACATTCTTCAAGAAACTATAAAAAAGAATTTTATTGTTTTACTTTTCGGTCGGTGAATAAACAATTCTCGTGCATTTCTGTTCAGAATTTTAAGTACAAAATAAAAAAAAAACGTGAAAACGAGTCAATGTTGAACCGAAAGATTCGAAACCAAAACTTCCGAAATAAACACAATAAATAAAATTAAAAAAATTCTCAAACGAACTAAAAAAGAAAAAGAAAAACGTCGTCGTAATGTTTTCGATGAAAAGTAGCGATTTCGAATTAAAGTGAGTATTTGTTCAAAAAATAAAATAAATAAAAATAGAACGAGAAAAATGTTCGGGATAGCAGTTCATCAATCATCCCGGCATCATCATTATCTTCATCAAAATCGTCGATGGACATGGACGCAACAATTCGCTTTAACGCTCATGTTGACCGTAACATCTTCAGTAAATGTTTTCGGTAAGTTTGTTTTTCTTTTTCAGACTCAAACGGGTTTTCCTCTCTATCTGTGTAACGGTCAAACAGTTTTCCACTTTCTATTTCTATGCTTTGATGGTTGAACAAACAAAATTGAGAGTGCTTCACAATGAAACGGGGGTGTATTCAATAAGTTTTCGTTTCTAACAAAATTGAATTAAAATCTGCAGTCTGTGTACGATATAATCTTTTACTTAAATGTTCAAAAGCGGGTTTCAAATAATAAGACGATAAATGAAAATTAAGAGGATTACTTTTGATGAATATAATCGAAAATATTGAAGAAAAGTCCAAGGCACTGAATGAGCTCATACCATCATATCGATGCTTTATTAACATTCAATACGTTAACCTTTTCTTGATTATAAATACGATTCGTTTGATAGAAGAAAGGTCCGATGAAAAGTAGATAATTTTTCTGAAGGCGAGGGTGAAACTGCAACGTTTTTATGACCTAATGGTTTTAAATTGATTTTACAATTATATAAGATTTATATCAGATATGTTACTAAGTTACTATTTTGCTCGAAATCCTCTACTGTACGAACATACTCAACTCTATTATAAATCAGCAGTATATCAATGAAGAACCAATTATTTTCAGAAAATATTATGGTCTCATCACGAAACGAATTCTTTTTGGGCTGCGTCTTGAAATTAGCAATATTCGTGGAATCAAAATAGGTTTTTACGGCTGATTTCTTGTCGTATACCACATTAATGTTATCAAACCCACTTAAATCGAACCACCATCGAACAATCAAAAATTTAATATTTAAAAAGCAAAATCAGTTCTTTTGGGTACCTTTGGGATTTTCGTCCGAACAAACATAATAATTCTCAGTTGGTTGCGGGTGGTCCTTTACTATATATGAATACCCTCATGCATTATACCGTTCAAGTTCTCATAATATTTATAGAGATTTTCCTATGGATGTTGAAAAAATATTGTGTTTGATCTTTTATTATTAATAATTTTTTTTTCGTCTTCAATTTGAAGTTGATGATGCTGTGGTGTTTGTTTATATAATACAGAAAAGGCGGTTTGTTTCTAGTGACTTCTTTTCACAATATTATATTCCATATCGAATGTAAACAAATGTTTGTCCTTTCTGTTAGACTTCTTTGTAGTGGTGCTGTTCAACATGCACAAAATATGCAGTTCATGTAAAATTAATTACAGGGTGGAACTAAAAATAGTAACTTGGAATTGTCTTATTTATTGAAAAGATGTTTTATTCGAATTCCGTTGCTCTAACAGACTTTCTAACTTAAGTGCAACAAAAGACTCTAATATTCCTTTACTAATTCAATTAGTCCCCGTGTCTATAACTCAACAACGACACTCTGTAAATATTCACATAAAAAATATTGTTCGGTAAAAGAGAAGAAAAAAAAAATTATTTGTTTTTTACCTCACGTTTATGTCTTTTCTCAAAATGTTCTTTTATGTTGTCAATTTTATATAGTGAAAAGACGAGAAAAAAAATGTTTTGATGGCATTTTTCATATACGTTAAAAAAAATGTTTAGGAGTGTTTTCGATTCGTGTGTGTCATTGCTAATATTATACTTTGTAATTTAATTAAATGTAAACAAAGTTTCTCTTTGACGAAAAAAGAGAAATAATTTCTCGGTTTTGAGCAAATATAAATAACATAGGGTGGTAAAATTATTGATGTTTATCTTCTATTTTACACCGAGATTTTTTTGTGTGTGCTTGTTGCCCGAGTTTGTGTACACTATTGTACATTGTTTTCAGTAACTAGCAAGTTTCAAGAAATCCTGCAGAATCGAGGTCAGATGCGCTCTGCTCAATTACAAGACAATCATGGTCTAATTATTATTAAATCTGTTACTCCATTTGAGTGTAATACGAAGATTGAGATTTAAGTTGGTGTAAAACTTGAAAATTATGAAGTTGCTTATAATTTTCCAGTTGTACGTCAACTTGTAATTAACATCAAAACCAACATTCAAGAAATGAAAGCAGAACTACGACAAAAGCAACATTGCTCTACAATGTGAAAGGGGAACGACAAAACGAAAAATGATTTTATTTTACGAAATCAACCATCACAATCCGTAGCTTACCTTTACATTCTAACGAAATGAATATTCTTTAATTAACAGATTTTCGTACCTTATGCTTAAAATTATAATGTAGTGGTTATGTGGCACTCTCATGTTTGTATAAAAACTTGCATTTGCACTTTCCAAATACACTGAATACTTTGGAGTGTCATACATTTACACCTGGTTGTATCTTTGTAACTTACCATCATAAAGTGAACTGGTTAATGGTAATTTAAGAAGAACTTATAACTCTACGACTCATTCTGATGTGCGGGTCGCCCTAGTTCAAATTTTGTTTTAAAATATTTGTCAAATTGAAAATTCTGATATGTCCTCTGAGAATTACTCGAGTTATCGTGTGATCAAGCAAGCAAGATTGTTCTAGACTTCTAGATTGTTCGACCAGAAATCCAGATTCACTTACTCGTCGAATAAGAAATTTTTCTTTAAATCTGTTGCAAAAATGTCGTGGTAACAAGTTGTGTTTACAATTACACTCCAACCTCACTACTCCAATATTACAGTCCACGACATCTCAATTGTCTCACATCTCATGATTTCATCGTTTTCAATGAATTCCACACATTCCACGCAGCCCACACTCTGTATCAGTATGATCCGCTGTGGTTGCCAAGGTTGTATAATGTATATTATTAGGAGGTTGGGCCAACAGCCTTTTTTCGTGGTGGCATTAAATAAAAAAATAAGTGGTTGCTACTGTGTTGCTGTTGCGTTTCAAATTAGTTGATCTCTTCGCTGTGGCATTAACGCGAAAAAATGAGTGACCGCTGCGAAGAATTCATCTAAATACAAATTCAGTTTCATTTTTGATTTTGTCGATCGGCATCATTGAAGTACATATTTTAAAGTCTCATTAACTACTTTGCGTGTAGCACTAGGTAGCGTCAATCAAAATTCTAAAAAGACACGCTAGCTCATATCTGACTTGATCACGAAGACAGGAAAGTAATTTAGAAGACATTTTTTGTCTACTAAAATGTTTGTATTGAAGCTATAGAAGCATTGACTGCACTCATCATATTTTAATGCCAGCTGCTTTTATGAGTGTCTTAACCTGTTCTTTCAGAACTTATGCGTCAACTAAAATTTGTAGGTCAAACGTGGACATTGTTGAGTTTAAAATAGACAAAATACTAATCATAAGAGGTTGTGTAACCAACACACATCTACCAAAATGACGATCGGCTGTACCTCGACCGTTTTGAGATCATCCGCATCCTTGGTACATGACATATGTCAAATTCTGTTCATAATATTTTCATAGTCAACAGATTCCAAAGCGACGTTTTTTGTATTTATTTAGCATTTTGCAAGTTTCAATCGAGTTTTTGTGCAATTTTGCCTTTATTTACTCTAAATTTTGTGATTATTCTAAGTGAATAATGCTTGTGGCACAATTCAACTTAGTGATCATATCGTTTCAATCTTATTCTTTACCAGAATTTTAGGGGATCTCTATCTCTGAAGAATTTCATCTTTTCAAATGTAATCCTTCATCTGAAAAGTCCGTCAAATCTTAAGGTAGAGATAGAGACTTTCAGACTTTCAGTCAAGGGTACCTATGTGTCTATTTCCGATGTTGTGTCAAGTGCCTTTTACCTCCTTACTAATTAAACACTGTAACTGAATTTTCTTTATTTAGAAGGTCAATTCCATTTATAAATTATAATACGACGACGTAACATAATACAACAGCACATTTTAGAAATTCAAATTATCTATATGTGAAATATTTAAGGATCTAAATTTTTGGAATGTCGGTATTGTAATGGTACACAATATAGTATTGTGTATAATAAAATCTGTGGAAAATGTTTTCGAGTTAATTAACATTTTGTTTCGTTTTATGTTATTGTTTTTGCTATGTAATTTGGAAATTTTGAACATTTTGCTTTCACTGCGAATACATTGCGATTCACATTTTCTGGATCACATGCTTGGTTGTCTGTATATGCATGTTATCTTCTCCAAGTTCCTTCTATCAGTTATTCATTCGGCTTAACTGGTTTCAAATCAATTTAATTAACATAAAATCGTGGCAAGTAGTATGCTTAACGCAAGGAAGGAGGTACTACATTTTAGAATCAATTCATCGACATTACTATTTCAAATTTTTCCAGTTTTATGCTGAATTAGATCGATTATCGTTCAACTTATTGAGGGTATTTAATTTAACGTTCTCACATCACCAAGCAAACCACCCCTAAGTTGTTAAATCAACCAAAAGTATTCATAAAGTCATAAGTCCAAAAAAATATAATTTCCTTACCCCTCAAATACATTAGCAAATAAATGCAATTTTTATTCAAACAAAGAACCATAACAAGAAAAACAGCAGCAGCAACAACAACCAAACAACAAGAACAGAAGCAAATAATTGCTCATGGAAAATTCAAATTAAATTTCATCTTTTAATTTGCCCTAAAGTTAAGACATTCCAGAATTAATCTTTTGCACTTCTTCATGATACGGCAATGTAGAGATGGGCAATTACATTAAGTTCGGTTCAGTGAGTTTTTTCGGGAAATCAATTTCGTAGAAGAGAACTGCACAACGTCAGCTTACCCTCCTCTCTATGTTGATATATTTAAACATGTAGTTGTAAAGATTTACATTTTTTCATCGTGAACTGGTAAAAGTTGTCCCAACCACACGGAAAATTATTAAAAATAGAAAATTCGAAAAAGATATTAAGATAGTCATAAGTTCGCGTCTGTTGTTTTTGTCCATAGCTCACAACAAATGAATAAGTCGTTTCTGAAGGATTTTGTCTTTTCTTTTTTTTAAACATTTATTTTATCATTCCTTGAATATCACACTGTGTGGAATACAATTATTATAAACAAATTTCAGAATAATTCATCGTCATAAATAAAACGAATAGAAAATTTTTACATACATTAAGAGCAAAACAAACAAATAAAACTGTTTGAGTCAAGAAAATTAAATTAAATTAAATTAAGCCAAAGTCAGTCCTTAAAGGAATAATATCACAGACGTATTACAATCACATCACAGTTCATCATCACTTAACCAGTTCCATTAATTTATAAAAACAAAAGGGGAAATTGCACAATAGTCCTCACTTTCTCTCATGAGTTTCACTTTGGCTTTGAACGACTCGATGCAGGTCAATTGGCGGATATCAGAGCTAAGCCGGTTATATTCACTGATAGACTGCCTTAGCGATGGTTGCTTATCAGAAATCTGTACGTGGCTCAGGCGTCTCAGTCCCCGAGAGTGAATGTCCCGGTTCAGTCGAATCTCAAATCCATGTTTGGTGATCAATTTTACCATCTACTTCATTATCATCATTATCAAAACTTTAGGAAGCACATTCTCAATAGTATGAGAGAGTTTACACGTAACAATCGTTGCAATATGTCAATATCGTAAAAGAGAGTTTGATAATTGATCATTTCGTTTAGATTGCTCCATACTGAGGTTGATTGTCGACTCGAGACTGGTTTGTACAACCGAAACTATAGGCGTCCATTTAAGTATTTTGGTGCAATCAAAACGGAATTATCAAACTCTCTTGCACTATTGATATATGTATCAAAAACACTTTCTCTATACATTTTCTATTCTTCCTTTAATATCGCAATCAAACTAAATGACCTGACCTTAGTGTAAAAGTTGATATTATACAACAGTGGTAATGTCTTCGGCCTCGTCTTCGGCAATTGTTTTCTGGAAATATCAATACCAAAGTACAATTTCATGATACAGTTTTCACTTCAAAGTAATAGAACAGATATTCAATGAATATTATTCATTTGGGATGAGTGCTGGCTGCATAATGCTACATTTGGAATTCTTTGTAAATTTAAGTGAAAATGGTAATGATACACTCGTATAAACTATATTTTTGTACTGTTTTTCAACTATCTGTACAGCCGATTCCTGAATGAATTTATTTGAGTAAATGGCAAAATAATAAATTAACAATCTCATCAACCGATAGAAATTCTCTTTACTTTGCCTTTATTCAATGTTCATTATCTGAAATGATTATACACATAATTTTATTCAAAAATAAATTATTAAGACATTCTCATGGAAATAAAAAGGAATTTGCCAAATCACTCAAATCCATATGATAGAGGAGCATACTTTCAATATAAAATACAAAACATTTGAGCGGCAAAAAAAACTTTCTATAAATAAACTAGATCGTGATCATGATGTTTATTATATTTTCTGTCCAAACAATCTGTTCAGACTTCCCATAAAATCATCATCTTTATTATAATGTTTCTTATTTATGTTATGAGAGATACCTTTAAGTGATCTTTTTCGTAAATGTATCAGACCTATTCAGACGAATATCAAACGAAGAAAATTAATACAAAAAAATGCAGCCAACGAGTTATAAAAATGCATTTATGCTCTTTGAGCATATTATCGGAAAAAAGTGTTGTGCAATTCGCTTTTTATCTAATTGTGAAAAAGATTTTAATATTAAAATAAATTCAATGTTGGTTTACTATTAAAATTTTAATCTCATTAGCCAACTTACCATAAATAGAAGCAGAAAAAAAACAAAATTTTCCATTAACCGTCATTTCTAGCAATTTATCTCTATCCGTTCCGTCTCAATTGTAAACAAATAGCCAATAGCCGCAGTACTTAATGTTCATTATCCAACGATCAACGCACACAACCTTTGAAATAAATTTCCTGTTCGTAATTTTATAATCCATAAATGAATTAAACGATAAAACATAAATATCGCAACTCATTTCGTCTCATAAATTAAACAATAAATTACTTACTCAACTAAAAACACTAATAAGCTAATACGTTTTGTATTGAACATCAACTATCCTATCACCAGCTATAAAATATGTGAAAAGACCACCGCAGAACAAATCACAAAACCAGGCATCAATATAACTCAGTTTATAATTTAATTTAAAAAAAAACGGCGCTTACACAGAAAATTATTTGGCTTAAATGTGATGCATATGATGCATATAGTAAAAATGTATCCAAAAGCCAAATCAAAGGAAAGCCATTCATTGTTTAATCGCTCACATCAATTATTTCGACACACGCGATATCAACGTATGGTAACAATGAAAATCAAATGTAACCAAAACCATAAAACTGGGAAACGGCTTTCTTCACTCAAATTATACATCTATTCAGAATACATCAAAGTTTGATGGTATACACTCTGCATCGTCGTCTACATTTATAACGTTTTTTTTCTATCATATGGAAAATCATTTTCACGAGAGAATTTTGTGTAGTTGTTGATGAAGTGATGAATTCTGTTTGTTTATAATCCCATCATGTGATAAATACTGTGCTGAAAAGTAAGCACTTTGAGTTTAAGTTTTTGAACAAAGTCGCTCGGCACACCATACTGAATACCCCAGTGGTAATGTAAAACTAAATTTAAAGTTTAACACACAGCAATATTATCAATTAAGATGTGAAAGATTTCAATTCACTTATCACAACGGTGGCTTCTGAGACACTACAAAATAATTGCTTTTGAAATGTTTGTTAAGCGGCAGGAAAATTAAATTTAAATTAAACTATCTTTTGATACACTAGAATTTGTCCGATTTGAAGAAATATTTGACTCTGACCCAAAACAAAACTGAATTTAGTATCACTATAGCGAAAATCTCTAAATTTTAAATGAGCCATCACTATCATTATCACAGTCTTCTATATTAAGATTCAGGCCAGGTCCCTCCCGAAACATATTTACCGAAAATATATTTGCCTTCAGGTGAAAAGCATGTAGGCAAACCTACATAAAGCCTTTGAGATTAAATTCAATACATTGATTTGCTAGTTTTCTGACTTCAATTCTACTTCCATACAGTTTACGAAGCGAAACACAAAAACAGTTGAATTGTATGACGTGACGTGTGTAGCTACCAATTGAAATAAATGGATAGGTGGGTATTACCAAACGCCATAGGAGTATGGAAGAATATGCCAACAATCTATAACATATTCTACTCTTGAGAAGAATATAACCGTCTAACGTGCCACAAGATCCAAAACGAATATAATAATACACAACTATTGCGAAAACCGAGATGTAAGAGAAAATAAAATGTTACTAACTTGCCATTGGAATTAAATATTAACTTGTGCCAAGTTTTTCAAACTAAACTAAATCGATTTCCGAGCTAGTCATCAGACGGATTCCTCTTGAATTTATATATTAGCTGTTCCTATATATATATATATATATATATACAAACATATTGTACTCTTACCTCGTCTTTAGCTATTGGCTTTTAACTATTTTACTTTACATCGACATAAGTATAGTTAGATTCGCAAAAAGAATAGATACGTCGATAAGTGAGGATTCTTTTCGTTTCAAATGGAATTAAGAATTTATCATTAAGTTTAGTTTTTGCTTTTGAGTTTGGGTGGTTAATTAGGGAAAAAATCTTTTCGAAATTTTGGAAATACAATGCCTTTTTGATCGTTGCACATTTGATGGAACATCATTTTTTTCTTCGACATAACATTCACAACCGCAGTACATTAGTAAATTAGATTTTTTTGCCTCGTTAATTCGTTAATGGAGTACGCCAAAAGGAAAGAAATGTGAAGAAAAACGTTGTATGTAAAAGAGTCGGATATCACTAGGGATATCATTACTCGGCCACCATTGAATAAGTAGATGAGTACGCTTTTAAAAATAAAGGATTCACAAATTTTGAAAAAAAAGTACGTCAGAGCTTTTTTGGTATTCAAAAATGTAAAAAATAAAATAAAATTTGGTTTCATCAGCACAAACCTGTTAAAAAGAGTTAAAAAGTCTTCATTTGCAAATGTAGGGCGAAGTGGAATTGGTGTTCTAGTTCTAATAGTTGTCACTGCACAAGGTTTTGATGAATTATTGGGAAAGTCAATTCTTTCGAACAACCAACCTTTTAATGTTTACAACCATTCATTGTGAAGTTCAATAAGTAAATAATTTAACAAAAACGAATGGAATTGGAATTCTCAAAACCAATTAAAGTTTTAAATGGTTTTGTTTGAAATCAACGCAAAATTGGAGCCCCATTTTCCCATGACGTAATCGACGGTTCTACACCATAATAAAAAATGACATACGAAACCATTATATTGAAATAAATTTCTGTGATGCAAAACTTCAAACATCTCCTTCGAGCTAACATCAAATATTTATTGTTTAAACAAAACCTTTAAAACATAATTTCTCATCTATTTATTTGCCTTCGAAAATCAAAACCTTAGAATCATTTATTGACTTTTCTCATGACTGAAAAAACAATAAAAATGGTTGTGGATGAAAGGAAATTAAAAAAGAGACTCCATCATTTACCATAACGAACCGTCAAAAAATAAATATATGAAATCGATGTGTGTGATATTCGTTGTGAGTCTTCTTCGGATTGGGACACATATTGTTTTTCGAAGACAATTTTTTATGTGTTTATCTGTTTATCTTTTAACACGACGCAAGACATGTATAATGAAAGGTTTTTTCTTCTTCTGCTGCGGTTTGTTTATTTTTTTCTTTGTTTTATTAACAAAAAATGAGAAAATTATGTTTTTGTTTATGTTACACAAAGACTTTCCATACTTCAGTGTGGTTTTCGTTGGATGAGGCTTAAATTTAACTACGAGTTTAGCTCATTTCATAAACCATCCCCCCCTCCATCCATACATCCCATATTATACCATGTCAGTGTAATACTCTTTTACGTGCTTCTGGTCGGTAAATACAATTTTTTGAGTACATTTTTCGCATTTACCGACCAGAAGCACGTAAAGCACTGTACGTACGAGGTTCCAAATTTTTATTTTGACGAGTGGGAATACAGATCTCCCATTCGGGTCGAGCCATAACGTACCCACTCGTCAAAATAAAAATTTGGAACCTCGGACGTAATGTACTATTAACCTCGCTTTTAACCATATTCGAGAAGAACGCTTATGTTCTTTATATGTTGTAGATTCTCAACTCTCAACCCCACATCATATATTTATTTTCAGTTTTTTATACGTTTTTTTTATTTATTTATTCCGTTCGGTGCGGCTTCAAAACAAATTTCCTTATATTGTGTAAAGAGAGTTATGTGGGTTTTATTATCGTACTATATATAATATGAGGTTGTGACAAGGAAGCGTATGTTAGAGAATGTAATCCAACATGATGACCAGAGACAAATTGCGCTATTATGTAAGGAATATGAACGAAATCCGTCTCCCGATGTTTAAAGCAAACGTCCACATCAAGCGATATATGGCATTATATGATATTACACACATTTAAATGGGCTTAAAATGGATTTTTCAAATATTTACGACATGCAAAGAGTTTGTGTTTATTAAATAGATCACCGGTTACTCGAAATGGGTATAAAATTAAATGAAATAAGTTCGGTTAACAAGTAACCGAAAAAAAATGGTGGCGTCATTTCGTATCTGGCAATTTCAACGATATTTTCTTATTTTTTGTTTCTGTTGTACAATGTTTTATCGAAGACTACCACAAACTTCATTAAAACTAACAGATAAAACAGCGAGTAATGATAAGTAAATTCACTAATAAAGTCCAAGACTTTAGAATAGAATCAACAAGATAATTCATCAAACCTGATATAAATGAAAATAAAATTTAAATGATCCATATGAGAATTTTGAGCTTATAGTGATTCGAGTATATAGACTTACTTAGCGAGCATTTAAACTATTTGTAATACATTTGCAGAGTTTATTCCATTGAGCCAAAAACCATTGAGCTGTTTACAAAACCTAAAACCTGCAAATGTGATAAAAAACACCTCGAATCCTCGCCCCATTAGGATTTACCCCAACGAATCTTTGCTCCCGAATACAGCCAAAACGCAGTAAATTAATTTTATTGCGTGTTTCGTGACTATCTAAATTTATTCCTACCCGTGACAAATAACAACTATAACAATTTAAATAAAATGTGTTTTAAAATATCAATTACATCACACTCACAGAAACTTCTTTCATAAATATTTTTTTGTCTTTATCATCATTGGAACTCTCCCGTTTCGTCTCCGCTTCAAAAGACTGAGATGTCAAAGTTGAAATCAAATAAATATATTTTTTCATTTTCTAAAATTAAACGATCATGTTAAGCATCACATAAAACAAGACGATAAAACGTCTAAATTACGTAAATAAATATACAAATTGTGTTTTAGTTATTAAGTGTAGGAGAAAGGAAGTCGTTGTTGTATGTTTGCATGGATATGTTACATATACATACAGACTCAATTTATTCATTGCTATAAATGTGAATCGTGCATATCTTCACCAAAAATATTTCGGTTATGTACAAACAATAATTTCACTTTGTTGTCGTATCTCTCTAAAACATGCCACTCAAAATTATCATCAAATCTTCGTCTTCCCCGAATCGAAAATGGAATAATATTACATTTAAATATCGCCCAAACTGATTCTCTAATTCAAAGCAAAAACAAATTTAACAAGTCAAAAAGAACAAACACTCCGAAAGAGGAACTTCTACATTTCCCATTTCAATTGATTTTTCACCAGTCAAGAAAAAAAAGATCGAAAACTGTCGTCGTTTTATCTTATATATCAACTTAATTTCCTCATTTTATCAACTTTCCAAACAAGAGTTAAAAGCGTAGATGACGATGATGAGAAGGACGTTGGCAACAAGGATTCGTATTGTATAATAGGAACGATGAGACATATTATTATAAAGTAAAACGATGTACTTGTTACTGATTGGATTAATTAGACTTTTAATATTAAACAGAACCAATGAAATAACTAAAGACAGCGAGAACAACGCTTAACAGAATTTCGTTTTATAAAACGTCAATTAAAAATGCTTTTTAAATATAGATATAAAACTGGGACGGTGAAATTATTGAGGCTTCGTATTGTTAAATGATGAGAGAATGATTTTGAATAACAGTATAAGTACATAGGATGGAGAGGTTAATAGTGGGTGGTAGGTATCGTTATGGGCAGGTGAAAAATGATGATAATGAAACGATAAAATTTATAAGATTAGAAGACCTAATTGATTTTTAATTAAGTGCTGATTTTCGACGTTGTGTAAAGTGGGTCTTGTTGCATCTTGGGAATTTATACTTTTAATTTTAGGAAAAGGCTCGCTGCACACGGTGCAAATAGTCTCTTTATAATACTTTGGCTATTTGCACAATGTGCAAATAGTCTCTTTATAATACTTTGTCTATTTGCACACGATGCACGAGGGACTATTTGCACATTGTGCAAATAGCCAAAGTATATAGATGAGACTATTTGCACATTGTGCGAATAGTCAAATTATTATAAAGAGGCTTTTTGCACACTAAAGCTTTATTTTCGTTGATAAGATTTTTTTCGTAGAATTTTGTAGAAGTAAATATCACTTCTTTTTAGTAGCACTTTGTAAAAGGAAGTATCACCCCTTCGTTGTCACATTTTGTAAAAGGGAGTATTCCTCCTTTATCGTTGCATTTTGTAGAAGGGTGTATCACTCCATAGTTACATTTTGTAGAAGGATATATCACTCCTTTCTCGTGACATTTTGTGGAAAAAAGTATCGCTCCTTTAGCGTCACATTTTTTAGAAGGAAGAACAGTCAACAACAGCTCAAATATAGTCTCCTTTTGTGACAATCTTGCTTATCCCTTCAAAACTTATTTGACAGTCCTATTCGTTCTATTACTCATTCTATCCCAACAGCAAATAATCCATTCCATTCTCGTTATCCTAGATAACTAGGATAATTGGGGTAACTAGAATAATTGGGATAACTAGGATAACTGGGATAACTAGGAAAACTTGGATAACTGGGAGAAGTCAATTTTTCCATCTTTGGAACGAAAATAACTTTAATGTTGAAGAATAGTATAATTTTTCAAATTAATTATAAACGGAGAAATTCTTATAAAAACGTTTTATAAATTGTATTTTATGTAAACAAACGAAAATTTCAAATTCACATTTCTTTTGCCGCTGGGATGGATTATTTGCCGTTGGGATAAAATGAAGAAGATTGTCACAAAACGAGACTTTTTGAGCTGTTGTTGACTATTCTTCCTTCTAAAAAATGTGACGCTAAGGGAGTGATCCTTTTTCCCCAAAATGTCACGAGAAAGGAGTAATGTTTCCTTCTACAAAATGTAACGATAAAGGAGTGATATATCCTTATACAAAATAAGTTCTTTTCTTTTTTAAAAAATTTTTTGGGATGCAAAATCTTGTGAAAGATGCCGACAAGATGCAGCAAAGATGTAAGGGATGCAAGCTGGGATAACAGGTATCCTAGTCGGTCTCATCGGGGAGGAGGAATACTTCCTTTTACAAAGTGCTACGAAAAAAGAGTCATACTCTTTTTCACAAAATGTAACAACGAATGAGTGATTGTTCCTTCTTTAAAAAGGCTACGATAACGGAGTGATATTTTCTTTTACAAAATGTAACAATGAAGAGTATTACTCCTTCTACAAAATGTTACGATAAAGTAGTGATATTTCCTTTTACAAAATTCTTCGAAAAACCATATTAACAAACAGAGTGACGCTTACTCTTCGCGTGCAAATAGTCTTTTCGTAATACTTTGTCTATTTGCACAATGTGCAAATAGTCTCTTTATAATACTTTGGCACAATGTGCAAATAGTTTCTTTATAATACTTCGGCTATTTGCACACGGTGCAAATAGAATTTGTATTATAAAAAGACAAAGTATTATAAAGAAACTATTTGCACATTGTGCAAATAGCCAAAGTATTATAAAGAGACTATTCGCACATTGTGCAAATAGCATCAGCCTTAATTTTAAGTGCTTTTGGATGTTTCTGAATTTTTTTTATTGCCTCTGGGAGATGCTTCTCTTCTACATAACTACATATTGAGAAATTATATTTATATCATCAATGAGTTAATTACTTTAAGTTCGACCCATTGAGTACATCGAGTAACTTCCAAAAATTATGTAGCTTATTTACAGCGCAACTTATAATTTGGAAACACTGAATTTTATGTCAATAATAAGGATAAGGATTGACTGGATCGATACGTGTTTTCTTTGTAGGAAGCACGGAGTTTCAATGGGTTTTGAAATTAAGTGTATTCATGTTACACAGTGCACTCTACGCTACAGGATCAAATACAAATATGCCCAAGGTCTTTAATTTGTGCTCGGTTTCACCAAGCAGTCTGCATAACCTTCCTATGCAGGCTTGAATTTGTCAATAACGGAGTCAATGAGCAAAAAATAAAACCCACTCGAAATCGGTGGCGATACACTTGTCAAACGGACAATATATGAACAGATTCCGTAAGCACAACAATTATCTAGACCTTATGCAACACTACGAGTTCACGCCACTCGTCTTCAAAACTTTTGGCGCCTTTGGTCCCGAAACACAAATTTTCCTCAAGCCTCCTCTTGCAGCGCATTTCCATGGCGATTCAGAGGGGCAACTCGTGCAGTATCCGTGATAATTTCGGTTATATAGAAAACAATGTATTTATGTAATGTGATAGCGCCCGTGACGCAAGTCCTATTACTAGAAAAAAATTTCACAATTTTTAGCCCCGTACGAAGTACTGGGGGCTTATAAGATTAATATGCCGTTTGTAACATGTTGAATTGGAAGCAGACGGTAAGGGCAAAGCATTTGTCTATGTTCATAGATAACGAATCCGCAATAAAAAAAATGTCCGTCCGTCCGTCCGTCCGTCCGTCCGTCCGTCCGTCCGTCCGTCCGTCCGTCCGTCCGTGACCCCTCTAGCTTGAGTAAATCACAACCTTTTTTCAAAATTTCTTTTTTCCCCGATTGGTATCGACAAAAGTAAGGTCAAGTTCGAAAATGGACATGGTAGGGTCGGCCCTTCCAGAGCTAGGGCCCTATAGGTGTTTTTCAGTCTTTCGACGATATCTACCGAAATACGCACGCAATAGCTGCTTGTGATATATCAAATGAAAGGTATTGACGAGTAGAACAAAGTTGCTGAACATTGTTTTTGGGTAAGATGCAACCCGGGCTTGTTGGGAGGGCTCAAAGGTCGTTACTCGGCCCTAAGTGTTTTTTGCACATAAATCGAGTAAATCTCATCCGATTTTGCTAGATTTTGTTCCATTTGAGAGATAATTGAATGCCGAATAGATGGCAAAAAAAGTTTCAAATTTGGGCCCTTGGACTAAGGCCGCTACTCGGCCCTAAGTGTTTTTTGCACATAAATCGAGTAAATCTCATCCGATTTTGCTAATTTTTGTTTCGTTTGAGAGATAATTGAATACCGAAAAGAACGTGGCGAAAAAAGTTTTAAATTTGGTCCCTTGGACTAAGGCCGCTACTCGGCCCCAAGTGTTTTTTGCACATAAATCGAGTAAATATTATCCGATTTTGCTAATTTTTGTTTCATTTGAGAGGTAATTGAATACCCAATGGAAAGTTGGCAAAAAATTTTGGGTTTCTAAAATAATGTCGTGAATTGTTGGTTTTATTTGACAGGTACTTCGTACGGGCTTTCGTAATTGCGCTGTGCGCAATTTTAAAAATGAACACTTTCAGTAAATTTGACCATGCCCAACTTGACTTGCATTTTGGTAACAGACGCATTAGAGGGTTGTAGACGTATTAGGGTTCCGGGCGTATTACGGCTACGGACGTATTATGGTTACGGACGAAATAGGATTACGGGTCGTACGGGGCTAAGTCGCAGCAAACGCTCCGACTGTTCTGATGCCTTGTTTTTTGTCGTAGACTTCAGAACCATATATACAGCAAATATTGAAGTTCTACAATTCAAATACAAATGACTCCAAATTACCATTAAAAAAAACTAGGCGTCCGTACGAGTTCAACAAGCTATCACACGTTCTTGCAGCTTAAAATTTGGCCACGCAAAAAATCTTCCAAGAAGCCTCATTTCCACACATTTTGGTCAATTTCAGTACAACGAAATTAAAAAATCCTACGTTACTTTGTTAGTCCGTCCGTCCGTGTTTCCTATCTTCTTTAGATTTTGTTGAAATTTTGGGAGTAGATTCTAGTCGTCATTCTAAGACATTCCAGAAAAAACAAGGCATCAGAACAGTCGGAGCGTTTGCTGCGACTTAGCCCCGTACGACCCGTAATCCTATTTCGTCCGTAACCATAATACGTCCGTAGCCGTAATACGCCCGGAACCCTAATACGTCTACAACCCTCTAATGCGTCTGTTACCAAAATGCAAGTCAAGGTGGGCATGGTCAAATTTACTGAAAGTGTTCAGTAGCTCCTAAACGAGGCCGGTTCCCGCCAAATTTTTAGCCTTATAAGATTAATATGCCGTTTGTCACACGTCGAATTGGAAGCTCAGTAAGGGCAAAGCATTTGGTTTTGTTTCATTTGAGAGATAATTGAATGCCGAATAGAATGATGGCAAAAAAAGTTTCAAATTTGGGCCCTTGGACTAAGGCCGCTACTCGGCCCTAAGTATTTTTTGCACATAAATCGAGTAAATCTCAACCGATTTTGCTAGTTTTTGTTTCATTTGAGAGATAATTAAATACCGAATGGAAAGTTAGCAAAACATTTTGGGTTTCTAAAATAATGTCGTAAATTGTTGGTTTTATTTGAGAGGTACTTCGTACGGGCTTTCGTAATTGCGCTATGCGCAATTTTAAAAATGAACACTTTCAGTAAATTTGACCATGCCCAACTTCGGCTGGGTAGGCATTAATGTCAAGGACGCAATCGGGTTGCGGAAGCATTTTGGTAACAGACGCATAAGAGGGTTGTAGACGTATTAGGGTTACGAGCGTATTGGGGCTATGGACGTATTATGGTTACGGACGAAATAGGATTACGGAAATAGGATTAAGGAATTTTTCAAATTTTTCAAATTTTTTTAATTTTTCGAATTTTTTAAATTTTTCAAATTTTTCAATCTAATTCTTTCAAAAACACTCAAAAGAGTAAAAGCGACGCAAGTCCCTGTGCATACTTCGAAAACAACTGAATTCGTGGATGTGAAGCATTCTGCGCTTGTACGCAAAAACTGTAACAGGAAAAAATTTGCCAAAGAAATTCTAGAAACAAAATTTTACCAAAAAAATTTTGCGTCGCAAGTGGCAGATGTTGAGGAAAGTACTTTTAAGAAACTTTAGAATACGTCCTAATACGTCCGAATCATCTGCCACTTTGTGACGCAAAATTTTTTTGGTAAAATTTTGTTTCTAGAATTTCTTTGGTCAAATTTTTCCTGTTACAGTTCATCTTGCTGTCCACTTAGAAAATAGAGTTTTCTTTCTATTTACTAATAAAATGTTCAAATTTTAGATGATTTATAGCGACCAACATGACCAACGTTGAGGTGAAACAACACGATCAGAAAGCCAAAGGATAGAACGATCCCAGAATTCTTATTAGCTACTAGGTTAAGCTTTAGAAGGACGAATAACCTTTTGCTCAGATAGGTTCAAAAGAATGGGCAAAGCTTTATGGAAAAGAATGTTCAAAAAGAGTAACACTACCCCGTCGGGCACTGTGCACTTTGATAGGCACGGTGGTCCCGGAACGTGCAGAAATGTGCGGGTCAGAGCTCGAGGATTACCGGGGGCGAGCAAAGTAAAGCTTTCATACTCACCAACCCGCAGTAGCAAGCGTGGTGTTTTAATGCTAAAAACCTTCAAACGAAGCCATAACGAATTATACATTGCCACATATAATGCCAGAACATTGTCGTCAAGACAAAAAATGCAAGAAATGGAAGAAGAGCTAGAAAAGATAAAATGGGATGTTGTGGGAGTGAGCGAAGTGAGAAAACCTGGAGAGGAATGCCTGAAATTACAATCAGGGCATACATTCTTCTACCGAGGAAGTGACAGTCAGATGCTGATGCACGGTGTCGGATTGTTCATAAACAAGCGGTGGTCGGATCGCATAATTCACACGAAAAGCATATCCGATCGAGTGATATACGTAAGCCTGAAGATAAATAACAGATACAGTGTCAAATTAATTCAGGTTTACGCACCCACGTCCACCCATGATGACGAAGAAGTAGAAAGATTCTATGAAGATGTCGAGAAAGCTCTGGACGAAAACCCTTCACATTACCAATATCTAATCGGTGATTTCAATGCGAAGCTGGGAAAACGAGAAGAAGACTCCGAAGTTTCTGTTGGTAGTTTTAGCAACGACCAAAGAAATGAGCGTGGAAATACTTTACTCAACTTCTTACAGCAACACAATTTGTACGCAATGAATTCATTTTTTGCAGGAAAGCCTCAACGGAAATGGACTTGGGCTAGTGCAGATGGTGTAACGAAAAATGAGATCGATTACATCATAACTGGCTGTAAGTCAACCGTTAAGAACGTTACGGTCCTAAACAATTTTTCAACCGGTAGTGATCACCGAATGGTTCGTGCAAGAGTCACGTTAAATACCAGATTTCAAAGATCACAACTAGTTCAAAAAAGTGAAAGGATTGACGTACAACGGCTTTACACACAAAATGAAGAATTTGCCACGAAAATGACTGCCGATTTAGATAACGTCAACAATCAATGTGAAACATTGGACGAATTGAATACCAAAATCGTCGATACAATAATGGGTTTCATGAAATCCAAATGCAAATCCGTCCAAGAGAAAGAATCAAAACTCAGCAGAGAAACATTAGACCTGATCGCAAGCAGAGCAGAGTTGGTAAAAAACGGAGGACGAGATTCGGTGGAATACCGGAACCTGTCTAAAAGTATCAACAAAGCAAGGAGATCAGATGAAAGAAAATATAATGTCCAATTGGCTCAAAACATAATTGAAGCTAACTGAAATATGAAAGTCCTACGGAGAAAAATGACAAACGCCAAAAAAGAAATCTTCAAATTAAGAGACAAAACAGGAACGATCCAAACGGATCGAAATGCGATATTAAACATTGCAACCGAATTTTATGAGAATTTGTTTTCTTCAGCAAGACAGAGTCCAACGGAAGAAACCGAAGATAGACCAATAATAAGAAACGTGGGATCGGAGGATATGCCCGACATAACTGTTGATGAAGTCAAGGCCGCAGTAGCCGAGATGAAAAACAAAAAGTCTCCCGGAGAAGATGGTGTTCCAGTGGAAGCCATTAAACTGGGTGGAGACTCCTTATTAAAGGCAATCACGGCTTTGTTTAATCAATGTCTCCAATGGGAAGAAGTACCAGAAGCCTGGGAAAATGCGGTAATTACATTGCTGCATAAAAAAGGAGACATAACAAAGCTGGAAAATTACCGACCCATAAGCCTATTGTCAACACTCTACAAGTTGTTTATGAAAATCATTACGAAGAGGAACACTAACAAGTTCGACTTCTACCAACCTGTTGAACAAGCTGCTTTCAGATCTGGTTTCAGCACAAACGACCATTTGCAGGTGATGAGAACGCTTATTGAGAAGTGTCGTGAATACAACATCGACATAGTCTTGCTATTCATAGACTTCGAAAAAGCTTTCGATTCAGTGGAAACATGGTCGATATTGGACGCATTAGACGAATGTAGAGTAGACTCAAGGTACTCCAACACAATTCGATATGTGTACAAAAATGCTACTTCATGTATAAAACTTCATAAGAGCACGGAGAAATTCAGAATTGGCCGAGGTGTAAGGCAGGGTGACACCATTTCACCGAAATTATTCACGGCGATTCTACAGAGTATTTTTAGGAAGTTAAACTGGAGTAAAATGGGAATAAAGATAAATGGAGAGTACCTGAGCAATCTACGCTTCGCTGATGACATTGTACCGATAGCAGCGAATCTAGGTCAGGCTCAGCTTATGCTACAACAGTTAAGTGAAGAGGCGAGCAAAGTTGGCCTCAAGATGAACTTATCGAAAACAAAAGTCATGACCAACATCGGGGACGATAGAGAAATCAAAATTGGTGACACTGTCATTGAACGAGTCGACAGCTATGTATATCTAGGACATAAACTGAAGTTAGGTCTGGACAACCAAACTGCAGAAATAAGACGTAGGATTGGTCTTGCATGGGCAGCGTTCGGAAAACTCAGACTAATTTTCAAAAGCAAAATGAATAATAGTCTGAAACGCAAAGTTTTCGACACTTGTGTCCTTCCAGTGCTCACTTATGGAGCGGAAACGTTAACTTTAACAAAAGCATCCGAAGATAAATTGAGAGTGACACAAAGAGCCATGGAACGGAGTATGCTTGGAATAACACTCAGAGACAGAATGACGAATCAATGGATTCGACAACAAACCAGGGTCGTTGATGTCATGGAAAGAATAGCATCTCTGAAATGGAGCTGGGCGGGACATATTGCAAGAAGGACAGACGAACGTTGGACCAAAAAGATCATGAACTGGCGACCATATAAAAGACGAGCTACAGGTAGACCACCAGAGAGATGGACAAACGGAATTAAGAATATTGCAGGTACAAACTGGCAGCAAATGGCAATGGATCGTACGAAATGGAAAGAAGTTGGAGAGGCCTACATCCAGCAGTGGATCGAAACAGGCTGAAAAAGAAGAAGAAGAAGAACATGAAAAATAAAAGTTTTCGGAAGGTTGATAGTTTTCCACTAAGTAGCGAAGTAATTTTTTCTCATAAATTTAAGAAGCTTTCTCAAAATAAGCAAAAGTTCTTAATTTCTGGCAATTTTGTCTGACAAAAACTTGGATTACATCACGGCTTAATATCAACCTTTCTTCGTGGTGAAATACTCTTTTATGGGCAGCTAGTTAAAACTTTTCGTTTTTATAAGTAAACTATTGAAGTGTTTGCTGAGCGGAAAAAACAAAAACCAATTGACAATATCGTCCACAGTGGTGTGTGTAATTCATCAGAAGCATTTGGAACAATGACGTTAATGATAATTATTTCCAAACATGTAACCTTCGCGAACTACCCAACTTCGTTCAATAAGCTTTAGTTTTTCATTGTCATCACAGAATAATATAAATCACACAAGTTGCATTTATTCATTATAATAATAAATTAGAAACTATCAATATTTAAAGCCGAATCGAATACAGTGAAACGAGTGACGGTGTAGCCTGCTATTGAAGGTTGTTCCCAATATAATAAAAGGAAAACCATAAATCGATGCAAAGTGTCTATCAATAAATAAAATTGAAAAAATACAAATGATAAAAAATGGAAAAATTGATTCCAATTATTAGTAGCATGAGCTCAAACAGTTTAGTTTGGTCGATTTGTGAAAAATGAAACTCATTTTATCAGTACACTACAATACGACGAAAATCATTTTTCGTTTCAACACGTTGCCGTGTGTATATACATACACCGTATATGGTTCGCTATTTTCGTTATACTTGGAATATTGATAGTCACGACAAAAGTCACTTTATGTTCTACATTCAGCGTTTTAGCTGTTTAAATATATTTTTATACGAACGAGAGCAAGTTGCTTGGTTTATAAAAGCAAAATCAACAATCAAAAAAAATATTCTAATAAATTCAAACCAACATCCAAACAGAAAATGTTTGTGAAGACAAACGACTTTCGTTAGGTAAATATGGTAAATATGCTTAAAGCTAAAATGATGGTGAAAATCATTAAACATCAAATATTTTTTTGTTATTTTTTAGCCATTAGGGATTATAGACGAAAATGTACAACATTTTATATTCTCCATAAAATATCATATATCCACTTAAATAACATAGCAAAACTAAGTCGAACGAATGAATAAATGAATGAATGACATATACGCTCATTTTATATCTTTTCGGATTTTGAGAAATGGAAATGTCAGACATAATTTTATTTATTTCCAGAGGATATTATATTATACGTTGGAATTGGAAATGAGCAAATATCATATCGATGCTTTCTGCACAAGTTCTGGTATTTTATATGGCAATAACTGTATTCCAGATAACTTTCTTCGAATGATTCAGACACATATTATAGTCTGTAATAGCTCCAGCAACTTCAGCCTGAAAGCGCTGAATTTATACATGAAAACTTCTACTCGTTATTAATTACAAAAGTAGTTGCCAGTGATATGTATTCATTGCTGGTATCGAATTCAATAAATCGAAGCTCTTCATTTGATAAGTCATTATGAAAACCTTCGAAAACTATTACTACAGGCAGTCAGTGCTACAGCTACACGTACAGCTAATTAACATACCAAACATCAAACATTTCTTACACATTTCAAAGTTCCTTGACCAAAATAACCACACCTAAAAGTCGTCTAAAACAAATACTGGTTATAGGAAACATTAATGTTCATTTACAGCGCAATCACGAAACAGACATTACCAATATTGTTCATCGAATACATTTCTATTTCTGATAACCCCGAAAAACTCAATAATTTATACAAAACGATGAAAAACAATCTACCAAACTGCAGAACTATTCACCAGCGATAAATTTGACTTTATTAAAATTATTCCGTTTCCATCGTATAAAATCGTACCAATGGAAAACATTCTTAAATGCTTCCTTCACATGCAACATTTTCTTTATTATATATGTATATCCTTTATGGATAAACAAAGGCACGATTGCAATATATACGTAGAAAATTTAACTCTCTGTGAAGTTTAATTAAATTTTCAAAAGCAAAAAAAAATGGGAAAGAATTAGAAAGAAAATGTGAACTTTCAAATAAGAAAAACATTTCCATATTCTTGGAATTTTCTCTTTATTTAACATCTCAATGAAATGAGTATCTTTTTCTCTTTATTTAAATATGCGAAAAAAAAGGCTGCTCACAATGATGCAGCCCGTAAAAAAACGATCTTTTCAAAAATCAAAGGTTACAAAACATAAAAATCATCTACTCTATCCGTTCCCAAAGTCCCCAAAATACACGCAGCGTTGCCTCTTTGTATCGCAATTGAAATTCTCTGCAATAAATAATCCATTGATCGCGGTTCCCCTGAAGTGGCCTTTATAATTTTTCCTAATTTCTCAATGAATTTCTTTGTTTCAGGTCCCATACAGCCTAAAGTCTCGAAAGCTAGAGGAGTAAACAAATAATTTTCTTTTAAACGCTTATAATGATTGTGTTTAAATCTTTCTGCGTTGTCCGCAATCGACCGCTGTTTCTTGCTAGATTCATTAATGTATGAAGGCGCCAATGTATCTCTTATGGTTACATCCCAAATAAGAGATTTACCATGACTCCATGGAATCAGTGTCATTCCATCAGGTCTTTTACCATCATCTCTAGACATACCTGGCGGTTGTAACATGGTTGGAAATCCTGCTGAAGAAAATGCATGAGAAAAAACTTTGTTGACTTCATCATGCGCAGCAATTTTTTTAATTTTCATTTTGCATGATAAGCCGTGTAAGCCATCCTTTTGAACCATTCCACCACAAACACACTTATGTTCCTCGCATAAACCAGAACCTAAACGAAGACCAACAGCAATTCTAGCAGAGTTGTTATCCAATAGCAAACCCAATTGGCTCGATGGAACTACTTGCAACCACTTTGAAGATTCTTTGGTTGATGATGCAAGTAGTCTTGCACGAGCAACAGGTTCGCTGGAGTCAAACATCTCATCGAATTTACTCTTAATCGTCGGCAAATCCCAATTCTTTTGCTTCTTCTTCTTCTCGTCACCTTCTGGAACAAAATCTCGAGGTATTTCCTCAATTAATTCCAAAACACTAGTTTCGATTACCTGAAAACTAAACTTTCTCAATATCTCACTCGACAATGAAATGAGTATGTCTTTAATGCAAAGCAAAATTATTTTTTTTAGATAACACGAGTTAATATAAAAAAAGAAAGAAAACAGATAATGTTTTCCTGTACGTTGTACATCTTGTATACTGCAACAATATTCTTATATATAGTATTGTGTTGTCTGGAAATGATATTAAAATTGTTTCGTTTGCTGGAATTATTCCAGAGAATCTATCCCGAAAGACATGTTGTCGCATTATAGTTTTATGCTAAGAGCGACTGGGTGCCGCATGACTTGATTTAATTGCTATCAATCCATAGCGATAAATACATATCAAATTATAATCGTTTTCATTTGCATTTAAAAACTTCGTTTTGGTTTGATGCCCGAACATTGTCTCGAGTAGGTGTAGTATAAATATAACATTCCCGGTTTTTTTTATTGCTTTGTTGTTGTCGTAATGTTCACTGCATCTTCATGATCTTTGCCAACAAATTATTGCAATTTAATATATTGAAGAAAGCTGGTTTTTATTCCTTGTTATTTCAACAGATTGTAAACTACCAACTCGGGTGGGTTTATTGAAAAATCGGTTGAAAAGTTAACTTGACCGTGTCCATTAAATTAGCCCCGAAGACACACTGGTAATTCACTGTAGTTTGTAACCATTTGTTAGTTTTATTTTATTGATTTGAAATGGTTGTTCCATATTTCATTCGAGATTCATTTAAAAAGTTGGAGCTGTGTAAATACGATCTGGGAAAGTAATAGCAACAAGAAAAATTGATTTCAATTCTGCTGGAAACGAAGGTATTGGCTAAACAAAATTCATCCTTCACTTTACCAATGAACGCGCCTTAAGAAATTGGAAACAAAAACCCAGTGGTACAAGATGAAGCGCATAACTCCTACAGTGCATCGCTGATGATGAAAGATGAATACAAATATTTTATATTTTATATAATATAAAAAAAACAACAAATTAAAGAAGGAGAAGAAAAAAAAACACGAAGAATGTTGATTTTGTTACGATTTGTATCAGCTTTTTATGTTATAAAGGAAATTCAATTATATGGTTGGATACATTTTTATTGAGCCGAACATCTTTTTCTGATTGTTAACAATGTTAACAATAAGACTTTTGTTCGAGATTAGCGTTTTTAACTAAGAAGTGATGCTAAAAACTGCACACTAATGGTAAGAAGCAACAATTTGTGTTGGATTGAATGCAATTTTTTTTCCTCTATATAGCGATAATAATTCTCGGTAAAAAGTAGGAGGAGTTCAATTGATCATTACTGTTGATAATGAATATTTCATGCTTCGGGGCCGAAAATGAGGGCAATTTTTCGAATTTTCTCGGGTTTCCGGCCCTCTGCATGAAAACTCACATGTGCACCTGTTTTGGACGATTGATTTAAGGCACTTTCGCTTGTAGACCTCACTTCATTCGGCCTACAATCCGCGAAATTGCCTTAAATCAATCGTCCAAAACAGGTACACAAATGACTATTGCGTGCGTAATGTGAGATATTTAAAATATAAAACAAAATTAAGAAGCAGTTCACTAATTCGAATTAAAGTTGACATTTAAAGGAAAAGTGGTGTTGCAAACATCGATATTGAGGTGGTTTTATACTTTTGCGAAGGCACATAACATAGTACATTGAATGACAAGGGGCGAAAGTAAAAAAATTCAACCGTGTGCGAGAGTTGATGCCCGCGCCGAAGGCATATCAAAAATTTAATTATTTAGCAATCACAACAATAACACACACAAAAATTAACAAATAACTAACAAATCATTCAACAACAAAAAGTATCAACTTCGTATGTTAATTTCAATAAGAGCACTGGCGCACGCTTCATTTCAATTTTGATCGCAGTACACTTATTGACAGGAGTTGACTATTACATTATGTAGTCGACTTTCGCATTATATATATTGACTTTCGCTTTATGTATTCTTTCTTTCTCCCCGCTCAAACACATAACTTGCATTTTTTTACTTTCGCCCCGAATTTCGATGGCGAAAGTATCAACTTTCGATGTTGGTATCAAAAAAAGTTTGTTTTATTTTAGCACTGAGATAAATAACGCATCATGTATTCGGAAAAAGACTTCCAGTTAGCAATATGAAGATTCACATTAAATCAAAGACAGTGTTTCAGAGCACCATAAAAATAATGTATTTTTTTGATACCAACATTGAAAAATGATACTTTCGCCCCGCATATGAGGGGCGAAAGTAAAAAAATGCATCCCACGGGGAGAAAGTACTTAACGAAGAGCGAACGCAACTGAACGAACAGCGAAAGTGACTGACGTCACAGAAAATGAGAGAAATGAGTCGAGTTGTCAACAAAATCCGCTCATATTATGCAGAATACTTTGATCAAAATTGTAAAACACTGTGCGCCAGTGTTCTTATTGAAATTAGCATACAAAGTTGATACTTTTTGTTACTGAATGATTTGTTAGTTATATCTTAATTTTTGTGTGTGTTATTGTTGTGATGGCTAAATTATTAAATTTTTCATATACCAGGGGGCTGCCGCCCCCTGGACCCCCGCATTTTCTGGCTCAATGCCTTTTTATTTCAACATTTTGTTGCGATGTTTGCGATACGTATCAATTTTCAATGTTGGTATCAAAAAAAATAGTATGAACGACTCGGGGCAAAAGTAAAAAAATTCAACCTGTGCGATTAGAGCCCTTGCCTTCGGCGCGGGCTCCAACTCTCGCACACGGTTGAATTTTTTTACTTTCGCCCCTTGTCATTCAATGTACTATTCTTTCTTTATTACGATAATAAATTTGCAAGCGTAAGTCACTTGAATTTACATATTTTTAACTTTTTGAATATTAAATTATTAGGAATCGCAAGTGTTTAACAAATTCTCATAAAAAATGTCATAAAGTCAAGTTACCTGAATCACTGAATCTGCATGATCATAAAAAATATATATTTTTTTTTTTCAGTTAATTAATTCAGTCAGACACCGTACATAAAAGTTCGTCCAGCTATTTATTATTATACCACCACGTAACCCACAAGCCAATAAAAAAAGTATTCACAGAGAGGATATACCCTTTGTCACTTTATGTATTCACCGCTCTATCGAAATTTCTGACATCTTCTCTTATTCGAATTCCATTTGCATAAAAACGAAAACGCTCGACTTTATGTGATAATAGACAAGGACTATTATTGACATTCAAATTTTTATTTTTTTATTTTGTTTTTATTCATTGAATGGTTAAACCCTTTTAAGTCTTCAAAGGCATACAAAAAAATGTAAACACAAGGAGTGCATGGTAGTATACCCGTGCAACCAGTTAGTCAAGCTAGTCGAACAAAGAGTGGTGAGACCAGGCCCGTAGCTAGAGCGAAATCTCAGGGTGGGCTCAAGCCCGATACAATTTTTCTTTGTTTGTAATTAAAAATATAATGTGAAGTGCGCCGCAGGCGATTTTTTTGAAAACTACTTTCGTAAAACCAGATGGTAGATGCTACAATTTTTTTCAGACATCTATTTTATCCTCCAGGTGAAAATTTTTTTTGAATCGGAGGTGGTCACTTCGTAAAAGAATTTTTTTTTTAAACGAAAGGGCTCGGGCCGACCCTCGGAAAATTTGGAAATTTCAAAATCATTAATTTAAAAAAATAATAATACACAGGAATTAAGTGACCAGGTCGATTTTGATCTACTGGTAGTTTGTAGAGAATTGATGTACCTTTCTAATAAAAATATAAACTGAAAGTCAGGATGAGGCATCAAAATACAAATTTAGTGTTTTGTCAATGATCACCCTACGATTTTTTATTTTATTGGCTTAAATAAAATGAAGGTCTGCGCTACTAAATTAACATATCAAAACACTGCGATGTAGTTTTTCAATTTTTTCGAAAAATCTTAAAAAAAACGTTCTTCTGGGTGGCTACGTTCCAGAGATTTTTTAAAGAAAATGTATGGAAAGTTAAATTAATTGCTACGTACTGGTGGCCTCTGATCTGGCAAAAATTAGTATTTATTTTAACATCTTGACTTTGTTCATTTTATCACCATCGGAAAGATTCCTAGCCCTGTCTAACTATCATTGGTTATAGTTTCAATTGCTACTATATCTCATAGATATTCCGAAAATACCAAACTTGTCCTATTCGCTATCTGGCTTATATTCTTTACTATCTTAAATATGTGGGTAAGTCGACCTACTCGACAGGCCATTAAATGAATTTTAATGAAGTTTTAGTACAAGTTGATATAGGTATTTAACCGAGAGTTGCGAGTGCGATCGTGAGATGCTTATAGAAATTTACATGTTGAAAAAATTATCCCACAATGACGGTCTACGAAAACCGTAATTTGTACTATGACGTTTCTGACTATTGGTCTGTCGATTTTATATGAAATACCACAAGCCACGGTCACCATAACACAAGTCTCAATGTACTGACAACATTGAATGCAAATGCAAAGATCTATTTAAAATTAATTAATTACTGTAAAAGTGATATTTGCTCTTCGAAATTGAAAATATTTCGATCCTCCCAACTATCGGTCACATACCTTATATTAAAGAAAATTCACTGTCTCGTAAAAACACGGCAGAGTAAAGTAAACCAGGCACGAGCGCTTGATTTGACTAGGGACCTGTGTTATCTAGTAGCCTTTGTGTTTTGCTTGCGAATAAAATTTTTCAATTTATGTCAGTTTTCATTTGAGTTAATTTTCAAACAGTGTATTAGGTCCCTTATTTGACGTTTCAAAAATGAACCGCTCCTTCCTTATTTATTTTACGCCGTAGTAAAAATCATCTCCAAATTTTTCATTAATGATAATTTTTGCAAACATCTAGGAATCCTAAACTAGCAGCAAGTTTTGTGTACTAAACTTAAACTAATTGAGTACCAATTCTTCGCTTTTTGAAATGTTCATTCAATATTGTTGAATCATACATTTTAACAGTAATTGCTATTTTGAGTATTCACTGATTTTAGCTGCTGAGGCTACGAAAGCAACAATGATAAAATCCGCATTCTGTACTAAGACTGTTAACTTCTTCTAATTTTTTCCCAACTTTATTATTTTTCTCCTTCGCCAGGGTGGGCTCAGACGAAGTCCAGGGTGGGCTTAGCCCACCCCAGCCCACCCGTAGCTACGGGCCTGGGTGAGACTCGAATAAACAGGAATAGAATTTGAAATGCATCTCTTTTAATAAAATAAATATATCAAGTGTCTTGATGGGGTGGATCTTCTTCTCTGCTTCGCCATGCGATGCGTATATATAGTGGTAGAGAGATATTACGCCGGGATATTAGTTCTGGTTTGCTCTGGAATCTTTCACTTGAATCAAAATACGTTCAGTTTATATACGGATGCGTTCAACGTAATTGATGTTTACCATTTAACATTGAGTTGTGCGCGTTGAGTAGTTACCTGAATCAGTACCAAATAAAACCAATGGAAAAAAATATTTTTTTTGTATTTGTTGATTCTGTTGACTCTGTGAGAGATTTATGTCACTAATATTATGTAAGAAAATATTTTCTTTTCTTCGCTTTACACTTCAACGATAAAAACATTTAATAAAGTAAGACGACAATTTTTAAGGAATGACGAAATAAGAGACAAACAAAATGTAAATACGAACTCGATGTTCGTTATAATTTAAAAAGTATGCTGTAATGGACTTCGTTATATATATAACATCTTGTCAGGTTGCATGTTATATCATGATGTTAAAGTAGCGTTTATAAATAATACAAAGTGGACGACTCAAGATCGTCCCACGTGCTTTCAATGCTTTCTATTCTGAAATGCGCCCACGTTCAGCACTGATATGGACACTTAGAACAATTTTCTTATTTGTAAAATGCGTGTGAACCGGTTTCTTGTTATGGACTTTATATTTCATACAACCACGAATTGCCTTTTGCTGCATTGCATTGCATCGTTTTTATATTATCGTTTAAATAACCGACCATATTTTAATAATATCTGTTTGGTATTTTATAATTCAATTGATTATTATTTAATTATTTGATTCAATAAACGATTGCCATATATGACGATTGTTTCTTGAATAGGATATGTGGAGTGGTCATATATGAACGGCAAATAAAGCGACAAGGCCAAGGAACATTTTGCACGTTCAATAGACCACTTTTGTATCGACCAGTCACGTACATAATTCGACTTGCAATTTGGTGTTATTACTACCATGGTTCATATAAATATTTGCGGCGTTCTTACGTTTATCGAAGAAGAAAAAACTCTTTTTTATAATTTGTAAAATAATGTCGATTAGCGATTGAAAAATAAGGAATATGGCTCAGTACGTGGTGACGAAACTGTAATTAAATTGATTTGCAAAAAAAGATTCTCAGAAATATCATTTGCTTTTCTCATTGACATTGAGGCTATTAACTTTGCCGAGTTTTTCTGAAATATCTTCACAGAAACTCAATTGTAAACAGTAAATAGTCTGCCGATTCAAGATTTTCATGGAATTTTTTTTCCAACGACACCAACTTCAATGTAATTCTACTTTAAAATTCCTGTCACTAACTCTCTTACTGTTATTTATATAGATAGGGGATGACAAACATTTTGAAAATCACTTCTAAACACACAATCATTACATTTTCTATTTTAATTAGCCTAGAAAGAAGTTTCGCCTGCCCTACATATATTTCAGATACGAAACAATGAGAACCAATTCCACAAACATTATATACATCTGGTCGAGATTGCATGTTTTATAAAAAAAAGTAAGCCTCTTCATCATCCCCCAATGAATCCCTGCATTATGATCGCCTTTTCACTTATGAAATGAATGTCGACACTCATGTATCAGCTATACACGTTTAACTGACCGCATCGAAAATATTGTTAAACTTTTAATCAACCGCAAACAAAAACACACACTCAACGTGGCGTATCACTTTGAACTTATTCCAAACAGCCATAAGTATTATGATGGGACGGAACATTTATACCACTGGATAAGAACAATAGAAAACAACTGAATCTAAATCGAATTGGAAATATATATGTACTACCCCCGGACTCGAAAACATACAAGCCAAACTGAATATGAAGTAATGCAACAATGGAAAATTATATTTCCTATTTTAATGACGTTCTTATTGTTTGAAAACGTATAGGAAGTTATTTATACCCGAAAATACTTATTCAATTTCTACTCGAAATAATGTTATCTGAGTCTCCCTTTTCATTTTTGGCAATTTCGAGAACACCTGTCTCATTCGATTTATGTTGTTGTTGTAGTTTTTTTGTTGTTGCATGCAGAATCGCACATCGCACAGCCACATAATCATTATCATTCGTAGAGTACACTTACCTTCATTCTGTGAAATGGAACAATGATGCCGCATCGATGGAGGACCAATTCAACCATATCAGTACATTTCGGTTAGCGAAAACTAACTATTTTGTCCGGTGCCAAATAAATAGAACAAAACTAACCATAACACCCCTGAAAACGATAAAATAATATCGGTAGTGGTGCGGTAACCGATAAATATATAGACCAATAATCGATTTAAAGTTTATGGGAATTTGCCAGCTGGACAAATAGGTTGGTGAAGTAATATTTACAGTTGCCATCATGCAAACACCTAGGAATAGTACGAACAGTACACACATATGACTATAACGATATTTTCATTTCATTGTAAAAAATGTTTATATGTTCTGAGTGTTGCATTGTGTAATTATTTTTTTGTTGGATTTTGGAGGCAGACCAACGAGTGAAATGCATTCATGTAAATTTTTACCATAAATTTTCAAATTTTGTAAACGAAATAGGATTTATACGATTCTGTTTATGTGTCGAATTGATGTTAGGCCGAAAAGTGTATCTTATTTTTTGTCAGAAATTTTTGACAATCTTTATAATGGCATGGTGTTTTTGTAGTCAGATGCTTGAATGTTTTCCAATGCGGTGAACTACTATTGAATTTAGAGCTGTGCGGGCAGCCTGGAAGTTTGGCCCGCCCGATGCCCACTCTCGCCCAATAACACCAGGCACGGCTGGGCCAAAATTTTTCTGGTACGTCATCGGGCACCAATATTTTGGGCGGGCATCACAAATTACTTGGGTGTACAGCATCCTATGCAAGAAAGCAAAGTATTAAACGAAACGAATGAAGTCTGTCTAGGAAAATTGTTAAAAAAGTGTTAGAGTTGCTATGCTATTCTTAGGCTAGTTGCATGTAAAACTTTTTGGCTGAACAAATTTTACATCGGGCAGTACACAATATATCGGGCGGGCGCCAAATTTTTTTTCGGGCCTCAGGTGGGCGGGCATTTTTTATCGAAATTATTTCGGGCTCGGGCGGGCGGGCATAAAAATTAGGTACGCCCGCACAGCTTTAATTGGATTTAACAAATATTTTTTGAGTTGATTGCCAGATTGAAAAATATTTTCGGTTAGAACACGCTGAAAACAAACAGAAATTTGCTTTTTTATTAAATAAATATTGATTCATTTATTTGATATAACAATTTTCAGAGAAGTTATTTAAAACTCTGACCAAATAAAATTGGTTTAATAAAATGGAATATTGCGGTGCATTCACGAATTTTCCAAAAAAAAAAACGTTCTTTACTCTCATGGTTTTTGGTTTTGCTTATGGTTTAAGGAGTGATGATATATGCGACAAAGTTAAATATTTGTGGGACAAAAGATCCTGTGTTGGTAACCCTGGGATCTTGAGCTAGTTCAGTGCGTTGACTGCACTATCGTCTCATACATTTTTCCGAAACGTGTTCGGCAGCACATCGTGTTAGCAACAAGATTTCATCTACTGCTAGTGGAAATATTAATAATTTTCATGCAAAACCACATCGACCCGTAACTAACACAGAATCGTACTTCACATGGAGGGATTCTTTTGAAAAACAGAATCCTGAAATCGGACGCATTTTTTATTGGACTTTTTTATATGTGCCTAGATTGGTATTGGTCCCTAGAACCTAAAACCACATTCAAAAAAATTCTTCGAAGCTTGTGTGGCTAGTGTGAGGTGATCAAAAACCGAAAACATGCACTCTTCTCACAAAATTTCTCCAGCTACACGAGACAGTTACACGTTAGAAAGGTAATTGCATGTACTTTCGGGGCAAATAGGGTCTTGTTGGGTTTAAAATTCATCCACAAATGTAAGTTTTCAGTCTTTTTTCGGTTGAAAACGTCAACTGCACATATCTCAGTTTGGATGAATTTTAAACCCAACAAGACCCTACTTGCCCCGAAGGTACATGCAATTACCTTTTTAATGACACCCCACACGACCCTGTACGGCTCGTGTACCTGGAGAAATTTCTGTAAGAAAGTCCATGATTTCAGTTTTCGATCACCTCCAACCAGCCACACAAGCTTCGAAGAATTTTTTTGAAAGTTGTTTTAGGTTCTAGGGATCAATCTAGGCACATATAAAAAAGTCCAATGGAAAATTCGTCCAATTCCAAGATTCTGTTTTTCAAAAGAATTCCTCATGATTGTAGTATGATTTTGTCAATTGCGTGCGCAAATACTTATATATTGGTTTACCCTTTTGTATTTAATATATTTGCGCACGACAATTGTCGTGTATAAATCAACTGCGTTTGCTAACTAACTAGAAAATATAGATCAAGTTCCAAATCCAGTTCAAGCTGCAATGCTTTATAATGTTGAAGCTCTCGATTTGAATTGAATTCTCCTGATCAATTTTAAGTAGTCTCTTAGTAAGTTATCTTACCACAATCTAATTTTTGAGGATTGCTATATTTTGATGAAAGCAATTTCCAAAAATTAAAAACAATCGAAGCTTCAAGGTAACTACATCTTGGTAACTAAAAATCGCAACCGCTCTATATAATATTTCAATCGATATTATGTTCTATTCACTGGCTTTATTTGTGATACACATAATAAAAACTTTAAATTCACCAAGCATACGCTCTATGACCAGTATGACGATATACATAACATTAGTCAGATAGTATGTATATCCTGAATGCAACATAACCAAGTTTAGTTAGTTAGCTCAATTCGTTTTTAGACAAATGCGACCAAATAAAATAGGTATACCCTTGCAATGTTCGCAAAATTCAAATTAAAATCCAAACTTTTTATATTTTAAATGAACGATGCTGACACAGAGAGAAGCTTATATTTTATATGCCTGCAGATATAATGCCATTTTATTTTACATTATTCAAGTTAAAAAATTTTTAATTGAACATTGCTATAGTTTGTCGGAAAATGGGATAACAACTGTAAAAAACTCACCAGTACGTATAAATATGGCAGAGATTTAGTTTTACGAACAAAAAAATCAGTCCGTAATGTTATTCCGTCAAAAAGGAAGTTAAAATTAAATTATTTTATTGAATTATTATTCATACGAATGAAATTTCAACATAATTTCTCCTCTATTTAATTTTCCATTGATTGTCTGTCCAATGGGATAACATCATAGCAAAAAGAAGCATCTTCTTTTAGTGAAAACAAACGATGAAAAAACTACATCGATCGATCACAATATTTTCATTCTTCTCGCTGTGAATAATACCGCATCTCATAATATATCCTCTATTCGCCACCATTCTCCTGTTCATCCACTTATGTATTACACACAGACAGCCAAAATGCAATTAACTTTTCGATTATAACGAAAAACAACTATTCGAAAAATCTAATCATGCGTCTCATTTTATGGATAATTAATGCCATACATGGATATCTAAGCTATATTGGAAATGTTTTGTATAATATACGTATGGATTTTCACTATTATCATCCGAATACGTATACACATAAGGTAAAAACTACATATAGATAGCAACAACCATATGAGACGAGTAACAATGCACTAACTAATCTAATAAAATGGGAATATTTTGGCATTATATTTGAGTGACTATAGCACACGGCACATCACAATACACTGTGATATCAAAGTTGGTAATACTTCCGAAATGAAATAAAGGCAGAATGTTTTGTAATTTAACAATACGACACGGATGTACATAAAATGCATTTACTGTTTCATTAACGTCACTTACATGTTATTGATGTGCCAGGAGGGTGTCAGAAAAAGAAAACTTTAAGAAACTTTTGATAAATTATTAATTATTGGCTGGTGTCGTCGGATGCCATTAGCCAATAATTGTTTTCAAAACAATAGCATGAACTGGAGCTCGTTACACATATTGGAAGAACTTTTTTCTTTGTCGCAAAGTTGAAATTGAAAATAATTTTTCGCTTGTTGTTTCAGGATTGGAATATCCACGAATCACTGAACATCCGATGGACGTTATGGTGCCGAGACATGATCCAGCTACATTGAACTGTAAAGCGGATGGTTCACCAGCTCCAAGCATAGATTGGTTCAAAGACGGTGAAAAACTGAAAGTTGAATCGGGCAGCCATAGAATGGTTTTACCAGCTGGAGGATTGTTTTTTCTAAAGGTGAGAGATGAGACTATGAAAAATTTAGAAAATATTTATTGAAAATTAACAAATCTTGGATTGCAAGAGTAGATCATGAGACACTAAATGTAGACATTTGTTTATATAACCAATAACATATACAAATTATTGCTAAATCTCTAGTACATAAACTATTTACTTGGCTGTAACTACAATAATAAAAATTTGCAACACATAAATTATGTGCAAACGCCAAATGAGGCCCTCATTTTGAAGTTGCAAATCTAAAATTCCATTAACATAACAAAAACCAATGTTCGCAGCGACAACGTCTTCATACATTCAACGCCAGCATATTTATAAGCTCTTAGAGTTAGATATTTACGTTGGGATTTTATGTATTCATAATATGCGATAGCTTAACCCCAACTTTTCATATTTACAAGAGTACATACAATATGAAAACAAATTTACATTTCACATTATTAAGATGACATATCTGCTGGTTTGTTGCGCGAACTTTTCGTCTCATATGTCTATTCTTTTTCTCCCTCTTGAACAAGTTTATGGGTACCCTTCGGTGTGTGTATCAAACCATATGCCTTAACATAACTCCAGCCCGATCCCCCCTAGTTACATGATAAGTATTTGTCTGTTGTAGGTTTTAGTCTGAAATTTCTACGTAACAGTTTCACATCTTCCACCGCACTTAATACACCTATAACTGTTTTTATATAGCACAATCGAGTCGAGTAGATCTTTCACATTGTTTAAGTGGTCTTTGGGGGTAATTCAAATGATATACAACATCAGGAAAATACTGAAGAACTATTACATGGTACACACATTCAGTTCAGTGAAGGAATTATACGATGTTTTCGAGAATTTTATATGTATATTATTGCATGTTTCGAGAGGATATTAGGAAGGCAGCTTGCCTTGCGGCCAGACATCGTACGTGTTCTTTCGGAAAGCATATTGTTTTGTGCGGCTTTATTATTTCTTGAGATACTTATTTTATTTGCTTGTTGATGTTATGACTGACTAGTATGTTCGTTCCTTACAACGAAAATCGAGATGAATAAGAACATCAATATCGCCAAATGTACTCTGTTTCTGTAACGAAATACGATTACAGACTTAAAGAACAAAATTGGAATCAAAATATAGATTAATCAGCGGCTTCTCTTAAATTAAATTAAATTTTTCCATATGAGACTGCAGCAAAAGCTGACATATAAATATCGAAATATGGAAACCATGTGATATCGTTAAATCTTTTTCTAAAAATGTGATATTTTTTATCATCCCTCTTCCACGAATTTATGATATTAAAAAGAGTCTACACCCACCTACTCCATATTTCAAATGAAACTTGAAATTGAATTCAGTTCAAAGGACATTTTTATTAAAAACAATATTTCAGAATACGCCAACTCGTTCGCATTGAGTATAGGAGAGTAGAATGTGTACCTAGAAGGATGGATGCACTGCACACATATAGCTTTTAAAATATCCGCCCAGACCTTAGCCTAACGATTGTAATTCGTATTATATATATCTTCCAACATCCAGCATACATGCTGCCAACTATCCCATTCATAATTCCTTCTGGATAATGGTTTTAAGGCAAGAAGGCCATACAGAAAACTGTGTGGATGTGTATCTAGTTCTAGCATGGGAAAAAGGGATATTTTACGTTTTTTTTTATGTAATATGGGGAGAGAAAATAAAAATAATAACACAGAAAAACCTGTTGAAATATTTTTAATTAAATTTTCTATCGTTGGGATGCTTCATTTTCTTTTATCCTTTTTGTATGCATGTGTTATTTAAAAAGGTAAATCTCTTTACCAGCTATAAATTCATTTTTTCCTCTTTTATTTATTTACCATCTTTCACTTTTATCTCAGACGGTAGCTTACTTCGTGCATTTATATATAAATGGTGTTTATTCTCCCGTACCTCGCCGTGTAGACTTACCGAGAGTAAAAGAAAAATTGCTTTATCGTTGATCTTGATTTTCGATATGTGGTATGGGAAAAGTGTAATATGTCTAGTGGAATATGGTCTGATACAGTTTAGATATCGATGTATTTATTACTTACGTTTAAGCGATTTGATAGTAAAATAATTTCCTGTGTAATTTTCTTTACTTTATGCACTGATTGTAATCAATGTGAAGCAGTCGGATTATAAATTATTGACATTGCCTGGCTAATATATCACCTTAATGAACGGTGTTTTTCGGAAACGTACATCCACAGTGTTAAAAAATCCTCTTCAAAGAAATATATGATCCATTAAGACAACGGTTATCTGTCTAACTTTTTCATAATTATATTAAGGAAAGTATTCTGTTTGAACGTTTACTGAATAATTATATTTAAAACCTGTTGACTTGTTTCAAACGATTAAAATGTACATACATGAAGCAAATCATTGGACTACGGAAAGTGTTTTACGAAATCCTACCCAACATTATCTATATTAGGTCGATCTTAATCTAAGAAAGGTTTTGCCTTTCGATGTTATTTCATTCTGTCTTAGGATATTGTTTTTACGAATAAACCCTATTCATAAGGTTCAAAGGGTTAATGAAGTACTATCAAACCATCAATCATATATAAAAACCAGAAGTTGTATTCGTAGATAATAAAAACAAGGCATCAGAACAGTCGGAGCGTTTGCTGCGACTTAGCCCCGTACGATCCGTAATCCTATTTCGTCCGTAACCATAATACGTCCGTAGCCGTAATACGCCCGGAACCCTAATACGTCTACAACCCTCTAATGCGTCTGTTACCAAAATGCAAGTCAAGTTGGGCATGGTCAAATTTACTGAAAGTGTTCATTTTTAAAATTGCGCATAGCGCAATTACGAAAGCCCGTACGAAGTACCTCTCAAATAAAACCAACAATTTACGACATTATTTTATAAACCCAAATTTTTTTGCCAACTTTCCATTGGGTATTCAATTACCTCTCAAATAAAACAAAAACTAGCAAAATCGGTTGAGATTTACTCGATTTATGTGCAAAAAGCACTTAGGGCCGAGTAGCGGCCTTAGTCCAAGGGCGCAAATTTGAAACTTTTTTTGCCATCATTCTATTCGGCATTCAATTATCTCTCAAATGAAACAAAAACTAGCAAAATCGGATGAGATTTACTCGATTTATGTGCAAAAAACACTTAGGGCCGAGTAGCGGCCTTAGTCCAAGGGCCCAAATTTGAAAAAATTTTCGCCACGTTCTTTTCGGTATTCAATTACCTTCCATAAAAAACTAAATCTAGCAAAATCGGATGAGATTTACTCGATTTATGTGCAAAAAACACTTAGGGCCGAGTAGCGGCCTTAGTCCAAGGGCCCAAATTTTAAACTTTTTTCGCCACGTTCTTTTCGGTATTCAATTACCTTCCATAAAAAACTAAATCTAGCAAAATCGGATGAGATTTACTCGATTTATGTGCAAAAAACACGTAGGGCCGAGTAGCGGCCTTAGTCCAAGGGCCCAAATTTGAAACTTTTTTTGCCATCATTCTATTCGGCATTCAACTATCTCTCAAATGAAACAAAATCTAGCAAAATCGGATGAGATTTACTCGATTTATGTGCAAAAAACACTTAGGGCCGAGTAGCGGCCTTAGTACAAGGGCCCAAATTTGAAACATTTTTTGCCATCATTCTATTCGGTATTCAATTATCTCTCAAATAAAACAAAATCTAGCAAAATCGGATGAGATTTACTCGATTTATGTGCAAAAAACACTTAGGGCCGAGTAGCGGCCTTAGTCCAAGGGCCCAAATTTGAAACTTTTTTCGCCACGTTCTTTTCGGTATTCAATTACCTTCCATAAAAAACTAAATCTGGCAAAATCGGATGAGATTTACTCGATTTATGTGGAAAAAACACTTAGGGCCGAGTAACGACCTTTGAGCCCTCCCAACAAGCTCGCGTTGCATCCTACACAAAAACAATGTTCAGCAACTTTGTTCTACTCGTCAATACCTTTCATTTGATATATCACAAGCAGCTATTACGTGCGTATTTCGGTAGATATCGTCGAAAGACTGAAAAACACCTATAGGGCCCTAGCTCTGGAAGGGCCGACCCTACCATGCCCATTTTCGAACTTGACCTTACTTTTGTCGATACCAATCGGGGAAAAAAAGAATTTTGAAAAAAGGTTGTGATTTGCTCAAGCTAGAGGGGTCACGGACGGACGGACGGACGGACATTTTTTTTATTGCGGATTCGTCATCTATGAACATAACCAAAAGCTTTGCCCTTACTGTCTGCTTCCAATTCGACGTGTTACAAACGGCATATTAATCTTATAAGCCCCCAGTACTTCGTACGGGGCTAAAAATCATAAAATTAAATGAAAAACCGTCCATGGGATCAAAGAAATATTTCTACAAATAAATTCATGTTCTTAATATGTATTTATCAACATTAATTAAAGAACTGGCTAACCGATGTTACAAATTAATAAAACAAGGCATCAGAACAGTCGGAGCGTTTGCTGCGACTTAGCCCCGTACGACCCGTAATCCTATTTCGTCCGTAACCATAATACGCCCGTAGCCGTAATACGTCCGTAGCCGTAATACGCCCGGAACCCTAATACGTCTACAACCCTCTAATGCGTCTGTTACCAAAATGCAAGTCAAGTTGGGCATGGTCAAATTTACTGAAAGTGTTCATTTTTAAAATTGCGCATAGCGCAATTACGAAAGCCCGTACGAAGTACCTCTCAAATAAAACCAACAATTTACGATATTATTTTAGAAACCCAAAATTGTTTGCCAACTTTCTATTGGGTATTCAATTATCTCTCAAATGAATCAAAAACTAGCAAAATCGGATGAGATTTACTCGATTTATGTGCAAAAAACACTTAGGGCCGAGTGGCGGCCTTAGTCCAAGGGCCCAAATTTGAAACTTTTTTGCCACGTTATTTTCGGTATTCAATTACCTTCCACAAAAAACTAAATCTAGCAAAATCGGATCAGATTTACTCGATTTATGTGCAAAAAACACTCAGAGCCGAGTAGCGGCCTTAGTCCAAGGGCCCAAATTTGAAACTTTTTTCGACACGTTCTTTTCGGTATTCAGTTACCTTCCATAAAAAACTAAATCTAGCAAAATCGGATGAGATTTACTCGATTTATGTGCAAAAAACACTTAGGGCCGAGTAACGACCTTTGAGCCCTCACAACAAGCTCGCGTTGCATCTTACCCAAAAACAATGTTCAGCAACTTTGTTCTACTCGTCAATACCTTTCATTTGATATATCACAAGCAGCTATTGCGTGCGTATTTCGGTAGATATCGTCGAAAGACTGAAAAACACCTATAGGGCCCTAGCTCTGGAGGGGCCGACCCTACCATGCCCATTTTCGAACTTGACCTTACTTTTGTCGATACCAATCAGGGAAAAAAAGAATTTTGAAAAAAGGTTGTGATTTACTCTAGCTAGAGGGGTCACGGACGGACGGACGGACGGACGGACGGACGGACATTTTTTTTATTGCGGATTCGTCATCTATGAACACAACCAAATGCTTTGCCCTTACTGTCTGCTTCCAATTCGACGTGTTACAAACGGCATATTAATCTTATAAGCCCCCAGTACTTCGTACGGGGCTAAAAACAAGGCATCAGAACAGTCGGAGCGTTTGCTGCGACTTAGCCCCGTACGACCCGTAATCCTATTTCGTTCGTAACCATAATACGTCCGTAGCCGTAATACGCCCGGAACCCTAATACGTCTACAACCCTCTAATGCGTCTGTTACCAAAATGCAAGTCAAGTTGGGCATGGTCAAATTTACTGAAAGTGTTTATTTTTAAAATTGCGCATAGCGCAATTACGAAAGCCCGTACGAAGTACCTCTCAAATAAAACCAACAATTTACGATATTATTTTCTATTGGGTATTCAATTATCTCTCAAATGAAACCAAAACTAGCAAAATCGGATGAGATTTACTCGATTTATGTGCAAAAAACACTTAGGGCCCAATAGCGGCCTTAGTCCAAGGGCCCAAATTTGAAACTTTTTTCGCCACGTTCTTTTCGGTATTCAATTACCTTCCACAAAAAACTAAATCTAGTAAAATCGGATAAGATTTACTCGATTTATGTGCAAAAAACACTTAGGGCAGAGTAGCGGCCTTAGTCCAAGGGCCCAAATTTGAAACTTTTTCCGCCACGTTCTTTTCGGTATTCAATTAGATTCCATAAAAAACTAAATCTAGCAAAATCGGATGAGATTTACTCGATTTATGTGCAAAAAACACTTAGGGCCGAGTAGCGGCCTTAGTCCAAAGGCCCAAATTTGAAACTTTTTTTGCCATCATTCAATTCGGCATTCAATTATCTCTCAAATGAAACAAAATCTGGCAAAATCGGATAAGATTTACTCGATTTATGTGGAAAAAACACTTAGGGCCGAGTAGCGGCCTTAGTCCAAGGGCCCAAATTTGAAACTTTTTTCGCCACGTTCTTTTCGGTATTCAATTACCTTCCATAAAAAACTAAATCTGGCAAAATCGGATAAGATTTACTCGATTTATGTGCAAAAAACACTTAGGGCCGAGTAGCGGCCTTAGTCCAAGGGCCCAAATTTGAAACTTTTTTCGACACGTTCTTTTCGGTATTCAATTACCTTCCATAAAAAACTAAATCTGGCAAAATCGGATGAGATTTACTCGATTTATGTGGAAAAAACTCTTAGGGCCGAGTAACGACCTTTGAGCCCTACCAACAAGCTCGCGTTGCATCCTACACAAAAACAATGTTCAGCAACTTTGTTCTACTCGTCAATACCTTTCATTTGATATATCACAAGCATCTATTGCGTGCGTATTGCGGTAGATATCGTCGAAAGACTGAAAAACACCTATAGGGCCCTAGCTCTGGAAGGGCCGACCCTACCATGCCCATTTTCGAACTTGACCTTACTTTTGTCGATACCAATCGGGGAAAAAAAGAATTTTGAAAAAAGGTTGTGATTTGCTCAAGCTAGTGGGGTCACGGACGGACGGACGGACGGACGGACGGACGGACATTTTTTTTATTGCGGATTCGTAGTCTATGAACATAACCAAATGCTTTGCCCTTACTGTGTGCTTCCAATTCGACGTGTTACAAACGGCATATTAATCTTATAAGCCCCCAGTACTTCGTACGGGGCTAAAAATACCAAAAAAGAGAAGATAAAAAAATCTTTTAACGAAGGTTGTTGAACTAGAATATCATATATCTAGTGAACGACTGTTATTATGATTGTTTCTTTTATTACTCCATCGTTATACGGATGAAATAGAGATTATGAGATGATGCTGTTCACATCACCTCTTGCCACCTTCAACAATCATCTCGAACAATTGTGGTCTAATTTATTTTTGTTCCGAAAACAAAGGCTCTCTCGCAATGCAATCAATTTTTCCTCTTTATTCATTATTCTTCACTAACCGCATAGTGGATGTTGTGTACACCAAAAATTATTGTATTCTTATATGAACTTATGCTTCCAAATAATAAAATCTCTTTAAACCTCAATTGCTTATAAAATTTTTCTCAGACGTTCGTCGAATCGATATTACAATATTTTCAGCCACAATAATTTGATTTATTGAGATAATAAATAATTTTTTTCTTCATCTTTTTGCTATGTTACCCAGGTGGTTCATTCTCGCCGTGAAAGCGACTCTGGGGTTTATTGGTGCGAAGCTAGAAATGAACTGGGAACAGTAAGAAGCCGGAATGCTACTTTGAATGTTGCAGGTAAGCAAAGACATATTATTAAAACATTTGTATCAAAAAGCGACTGTTCATGAATAATATTGGATTAGATTAGCTTCATACAAACTCAAGTTGTCTTTAGATCAAACTGAGCTTATGACATTTTATTAATGGTACATGGTATAAGATTACTACACTAAAAACGTTTTTTAGTTGATTTTGAATTAAAATATAAAAATGGAGTACTGCAGGGTACTGCATGCCCAATTATTTAGTGGTGTCGTACCAATGCAAAGCGATTGTTCGTACAAAATCAACATAAATTTTCAATGTTTTTATTAATAAACATGTTTTACCGTACTTTTCATGTTTCAAGCACATAAAATAAGAAGTCTAGCTTTTGTGTGTTCGGGTTAGCCTCGGATCAACAACATTCATACGAAAATTCTACTTTTCATCTTTTCATCCCAACTTAGGTAATAGTATTTTACTTTACTAGTGAGGTAATGTGGCCATTCCCTCACTAGTGAAGACCCTTTCCCTCGCTCGTAAAGTAAAATGTCATACTTTACACGTGAAATAATTTGATATCTCGTATCACGATGAGTAAAAGTATCCGAGGGCTTCAGCCCGAGTATAGTAATGGTCACTGGTATAGTAATGTACTATTACATGAATAGGGAAATAAGATGAAAAGTAGAGGTTTTGTATGAATTTTGTTGATCCGAGGCGAAGTTACATAATGAGTTTTACATGCTTTTAATACCTAAACAAATTTGCTGGTCTTCCTTGGTGTGTAATAAGCCACTTTCGACCCTAGGGAAAACAAAAGCATTAAAATACTATTTTTAGCCCCGTACGAAGTACGAAGGGGCTTATAGGATTACGATGCCGTGTGTAATTGATGGAATTCGAAGCAGACGGTAAGGGCAAAGTGTTTGCCTATGTTCATAGATGACGAATCCGCAATAAAAATTTGGGCCGTCTGTCCGTCTGTCCGTCTGTCCGTCTGTCCGTCTGTCCGTCACGTCGATATCTTGAGTAAATCAAATCCGATTTCAAAAATTTTTTTTTCCACTGAAAGATAGTCAAAATAGTGAGGCTAAGTTCGAAGATGGGCATATTCGGGTCGGCCCGTCGTGAGTTAGGGCCACCTAAGTGATTTAAGGTCTTTTGGTGATATTTATGGCAAAATAAACGATGGAAATGTAAATGATAGGCATTGTCAATACCAATCCAGGAAAAAAAAGTTTTTTAAAATCGGGTGAGTGGACCGTGAGTTAGGGCCTTAGAAGTGAAAAGCTACTAGGGCCCTATGTGTATTTTACATATAACTCAAGTAAATTTAATCCGTTTTTCGTAATTTTTGTTTCATTTGGAAGGTAATCAAAGGCCGAATAGAATGTTGTTGAAAAAAAATTAAATTTGGGTCCTTGGACTAAGGCCGCTACTAGGGCCCTATGTGTATTTTACATATAACTCGAGCAAATTTCATCCGTTTTTCGTAATTTTTGTTTCATTTGGAAGGTAATCAAAGGCCGAATAGAATGTTGTTGAAAAAAAATTAAATTTGGGTCCTCGGACTAAGGCCGCTACTAGGGCCCTATGTGTATTTTACATACAACTCGAGTAAATTTCATTCGTTTTTCGTAATTTTTGTGTCATTTGGAAGGTAATCGAACGCCGAATAGAAAGTTGTTGAAAAAAAAAATTAAATTTGGGTCCTTGGACTAAGGCCACTACTAGGGCCCTATGTGTATTTTACATAGAACTCGAGTAAATTTCATTCGTTTTTCGTAATTTTTGTGTCATTTGGAAGGTAATCAAAGGCCGAATAGAATGTTGTTGAAAAAAAATTAAATTTGGGTCCTCGGACTAAGGCCGCTACTAGGGCCCTATGTGTATTTTACATACAACTCGAGTAAATTTCATCCGTTTTTCGTAATTTTTGTTTCATTTGAAAGATAATCGAACACCGAATAGAATGTTGTTGAAAAAAAATTAAATTTGGGTCCTTGGACTAAGGCCGTTACTAGGGCCCTATGTGTATTTTACATATAACTCGAGCAAATTTCATCCGTTTTTCGTAATTTTTGTTTCATTTGGAAGGTAATCAAAGGCCGAATAGAATGTTGTTGAAAAAAAATTAAATTTGGGTCCTTGGACTAAGGCCACTACTAGGGCCCTATGTGTATTTTACATAGAACTCGAGTAAATTTCATCCGTTTTTCGTAATTTTTGTTTCATTTGAAAGATAATCGAACACCGAATAGAATGTTGTTGAAAAAAAATTAAATTTGGGTCCTTGGACTAAGGCCGTTACTAGGGCCCTATGTGTATTTTACATACAACTCGAGTAAATTTCATTCGTTTTTCGTAATTTTTGTTTCATTTGGAAGGTAATCAAAGGCCGAATAGAATGTTGTTGAAAAAAAATTAAATTTGGGTCCTCGGACTAAGGCCGCTACTAGGGCCCTATGTGTATTTTACATACAACTCGAGTAAATTTCATTCGTTTTTCGTAATTTTTGTGTCATTTGGAAGGTAATCGAACGCCGAATAGAAAGTTGTTGAAAAAAAATTAAATTTGGGTCCTTGGACTAAGGCCACTATTAGGGCCCTATGTGTATTTTACATTGAACTCGAGTAAATTTCATTCGTTTTTCGTAATTTTTGTGTCATTTGGAAGGTAATCAAAGGCCGAATAGAATGTTGTTGAAAAAAAATTAAATTTGGGTCCTCGGACTAAGGCCGCTACTAGGGCCCTATGTGTATTTTACATACAACTCGAGTAAATTTCATCCGTTTTTCGTAATTTTTGTTTCATTTGAAAGATAATCGAACACCGAATAGAATGTTGTTGAAAAAAAATTAAATTTGGGTCCTTGGACTAAGGCCGTTACTAGGGCCCTATGTGTATTTTACATATAACTCGAGCAAATTTCATCCGTTTTTCGTAATTTTTGTTTCATTTGGAAGGTAATCAAAGGCCGAATAGAATGTAGTTGAAAAAAAAATAAATTTGGATCCTTGGACTGAGGCCGATACTAGGCCTATGTGTATTTATACTCAATAAATTAAAATTTTAGGGCTATTTGAAAGTTTTGTTTTATTTGAAAGGAACGTCGTACGGGGCTTCGTAATTGCGCTATGCGCAATTTCTAAGATGTACACATTACATAATAATTTTACTTTAACTACTTTAACCGGCGCATAGGCTTACGGTCAAAGTAGGGTGACAGACGCACTAGGGTCACGTACGCAATAGATATACGGGTTTGTACGGGGCTCAGTCGCAGCAAACGCTCCGACTGTTCTGATGGCTCGTTATTTTGGTAATACAGCAACAATTGGTAAAGTCAATTCTATTGAATGACTGGAGCTAGACTCAATTGACGAAAACTGTAAAGAATTCTTGATCTACACTATTGTTTGACAGAAAATATAAATTATTTTTTATTTTTATTTTAAATGCCACTTCGCATAACCGTATTTAGTGTTATCTACAGAATAAAATTTCCCTTCGCTTTAACAATTTATTTCTATTAAATTTCATTTGCGAAATATTTCCACCATAAAATTTGGTGTATCCAATTTTCAGTCGAAATGTCACAAATTCGGTATGTTTGATTACAATAATAATAATGAACATATGTACCGATTTTACCGGTTATTGGATATGTTCGCGTATGTACCTATTTGAATAACTTTTTTTTCTACCAATACCAAAATCTTGCAATTGAAAATGAAAAATAAAACTTTTGGATAGAATGTAAATATTTTCGATTATATATTTGATTTTTAAATGTGGAAAATGTTATATTATTATACGATGTACAAAAATATTTTTTGCAATGTTTTGCCAATATTTTATAATATTATTTGGTCTTGCTTGTATTATGTTGAATAAATAATATTTCATTAACCATGCATTGACTACCGTATATGGGTAGAAATTGCATATGAAATTCCATACGGTTTGTATTATTTACGTGTTATAGGTACTCAATGTGGAATTTGTGCATTTGTGCTGAATTTTACATAAATCTTTTTGTACTTTCATATCGAAATGTCCACTTTTTGTATCTCCTTTTGATATCGAAATGGGTGTTTTTTAGGCACTGGTGAGTTAAATTGATTATCGAAATACTGAGTTTGTTTATTTTGTCCGCTTCTTTTTGTCTATATAAAAAAAACAAGAAATGTGAAAGACAACATAATTTCGATACTGTGGATATTTTATTACTTATTGGCTAATTTATCTTTTATTATATACGCTCATTATCATGCTAAACATTTCTTACAATTTCATAAGATTCGCTTCTCTCTGTGTTATTCTAATTTGCCAATATGTATTCAATTGTCTGAATAGAGCACTGAATCGAAATAAAACTTTGAACAAAATAACTTAAGCAACACACTCTGCACAATAAAAGAAAATTATTGCGGACAAACGAATTTTGAATCGACTAACCTTTTCAGTGACCCGTGACAAATAATGCATTTACTTTACTAGTGAGGTAATGTGGCCTTTCCCTCACTAGTGAAGACCTTTTCCCTCGCTCGTAAAGTAAAACGCCATATTTTACTTCACTGGTATAGTAATGTACTATTGTTTTAACACGAAATGCACATATTTCACCCTCAATTAGCACACGACTTATTTAAATTTAACCTATTCGTGTGCAAACATTACCATATAACTTTCATCGAACGAGATTGTACGACCCCAACTTAAAATGTATATCAGAATTAGTAGAACAACATGAACCGAAATTAATTCATTACATCAAATAAAATCAAATTGACCAGAAGGGAAAAAAAAACTTTGCCCGCAGTATTTATTCAAATCATGTTGACGTCGTTAATAATATGTTACCAAAGAACTAAAGCCATTTATAATCATTACAATTAGTCATCAATGAGCTTCCGGTAGACATCCCGAAAAAAATCTTTTTTTATATTTTATCCATTGTTCCAATCATATTTCTCCCCAAACACCGAATGGAAAAAAAAGTAAAGTAAGCAATTTTATATGTATAGCATACACAACTCAATTATAATGTGCCCACTCAATTAAATGAATAAAAAAAACACATCATCATACCACCTAATACGATTTCACGTTCATAGAATAACATGGAAAGGGAACAAAAATATTCCCTGATACTCAGTAGCTAATCTGCATAACGATAGAGCAAACAAAACATTCTTTAGTAAAAATGTGAGCTCAATTAATGGTCCACATAAGGCTATCTAAATAGTTAAATTCATAAATAAACAGCTTTTGCTGACAATTTTTCATCATTCCATTGACAAAAACTCATCGTCCTTATCTCGTTGATTTCATTTTTTTCTGTAAAAATAATCGTCCAATTAAGTTTAACATTATACCTCATATGTGGTGTATGCTTGAATGGTTGACTTAATATTAATATGTACATACGTAAAGCCCTGCTTTGGTACAAATAATATACAAACGACCGACAACGCGACGTGTGTATAACGTATATGTACAAATATACTACCTACCTTCAACATTTCACTCTATTTTACATATCCACCATTACACTGACTTTATTAAGTTGAATACTGGTGTTTTGAACGGAAGGCTTGTTTATGATATGACCAGGTCAAACATTATTCGTTTGCATGGGCACATGTTTTTCGAAATTGTTTAACATTTATTCCAGTTCTTATTGAAGAGCATGTGGTACCGAACATTTAATGTAATTTGATTTTTTTTTCGTTAATAAAAACAAAGAGAGAAAAATGCTGGGCACACGCGAAATCATCACGTGCACATTGTTTATGGGTAATGTAAAGCATTTTTAGCCCCGTACGAAGTACTGGGGGCTTATAAGATTAATATGCCGTTTGTAACACGTCGAATTGGAAGCAGACAGTAAGAGCAAAGCATTTGGTTATGTTCATAGACTACGAATCCGCAATAAAAACAAGGCATCAGAACAGTCGGAGCGTTTGCTGCGACTGAGCCCCGTACGATCCGTAATCCTATTTCGTCCGTAACCATAATACGTCCGTAGCCGTAATACGCCCGGAACCCTAATACGTCTACAACCCTCTAATGCGTCTGTTACCAAAATGCAAGTCAAGTTGGGCATGGTCAAATTTACTGAAAGTGTTCATTTTTAAAATTGCGCATAGCGCAATTACGAAAGCCCGTACGAAGTACCTCTCAAATAAAACCAACAATTTACGACATTATTTTATAAACCCAAATTTTTTTGCCAACTTTCCATTGGGTATTCAATTACCTCTCAAATAAAACATGAGATTTACTCGATTTATGTGCAAAAAGCACTTAGGGCCGAGTAGCGGCCTTAGTCCAAGGGCGCAAATTTGAAACTTTTTTTGCCATCATTCTATTCGGCATTCAATTATCTCTCAAATGAAACAAAAACTAGCAAAATCGGATGAGATTTACTCGATTTATGTGCAAAAAACACTTAGGGCCGAGTAGCGGCCTTAGTCCAAGGGCCCAAATTTGAAAAATTTTTCGCCACGTTCTTTTCGGTATTCAATTACCTTCCATAAAAAACTAAATCTAGCAAAATCGGATGAGATTTACTCGATTTATGTGCAAAAAACACTTAGGGCCGAGTAGCGGCCTTAGTCCAAGGGCCCAAATTTTAAACTTTTTTCGCCACGTTCTTTTCGGTATTCAATTACCTTCCATAAAAAACTAAATCTAGCAAAATCGGATGAGATTTACTCGATTTATGTGCAAAAAACACTTAGGGCCGAGTAGCGGCCTTAGTCCAAGGGCCCAAATTTGAAACTTTTTTTGCCATCATTCTATTCGGCATTCAACTATCTCTCAAATGAAACAAAATCTAGCAAAATCGGATGAGATTTACTCGATTTATGTGCAAAAAACACTTAGGGCCGAGTAGCGGCCTTAGTCCAAGGGCCCAAATTTGAAACATTTTTTGCCATCATTCTATTCGGTATTCAATTATCTCTCAAATAAAACAAAATCTAGCAAAATCGGATGAGATTTACTCGATTTATGTGCAAAAAACACTTAGGGCCGAGTAGCGGCCTTAGTCCAAGGGCCCAAATTTGAAACTTTTTTCGCCACGTTCTTTTCGGTATTCAATTACCTTCCATAAAAAACTAAATCTGGCAAAATCGGATGAGATTTACTCGATTTATGTGGAAAAAACACTTAGGGCCGAGTAACGACCTTTGAGCCCTCCCAACAAGCTCGCGTTGCATCCTACACAAAAACAATGTTCAGCAACTTTGTTCTACTCGTCAATACCTTTCATTTGATATATCACAAGCAGCTATTACGTGAGTATTTCGGTAGATATCGTCGAAAGACTGAAAAACACCTATAGGGCCCTAGCTCTGGAAGGGCCGACCCTACCATGCCCATTTTCGAACTTGACCTTACTTTTGTCGATACCAATCGGGGAAAAAAAGAATTTTGAAAAAAGGTTGTGATTTGCTCAAGCTAGAGGGGTCACGGACGGACGGACGGACGGACGGACATTTTTAGCCCCGTACGAAGTACTGGGGGCTTATAAGATTAATATGCCGTTTGTAACACGTCGAATTGGAAGCAGACAGTAAGGGCAAAGCATTTGGTTACGTTCTTAGATGACGAATCCGCAATAAAAACAAGGCATCAGAACAGTCGGAGCGTTTGCTGCGACTTAGCCCCGTACAACCCGTAATTCTATTTCGTTCGCAACCATTATACGTCCGTAGCCCTAATAAGCCCGGAACCCTAATACGTCTACAACCCTCTAATGCGTCTGTTACCAAAATGCAAGTCAAGTTGCGCATTGTCAAATTTACTGAAACTGTTCATTTTTTAAATTGCGCATAGCGCAATTACGAAAGCCCGTACGAAGTACCTTTCAAATAAAACCAACAATTTACGACATTATTTTAGAAACCCAAAATTTTTTGCCAACTTTCCATTGGGTATTCAATTACCTCTCAAATGAAACAAAAACTATCAAAATCGGTTGAGATTTACTCGATTTATGTGCAAAAAGCACTTAGGGCCGAGTAGCGGCCTTAGTGCAAGGGCCCAAATTTGAAACTTTTTTGCCATCATTCTATTCGTCATTCAATTATCTATCAAATGAAACAAAAACTAGCAAAATCGGATGAGATTTACTCGATTTATGTGCAAAAAACACTTAGGGCCGAGTAGCGGCCTTAGTCCAAGGGCCCAAATTTGAAACTTTTTTTGCCACGTTCTTTTCGGTATTCAATTAGACAGCATAAAAAACTAAATCTAGCAAAATCGGATGAGATTTACTCGATTTATGTGCAAAAAACACGTAGGACCGAGTAGCGGCCTTAGTCCAAGGGCCCAAATTTGAAACTTTTTTCGCCATCATTCTATTCGGCATTCAATTATCTCTCAAATGAAACAAAAACTAGCAAAATCGGATGAGATTTACTCGATTTATGTGCAAAAAACACTTAGGGCCGAGTAGCGGCCTTAGTCCAAGGGCCCTAATTTGAAACTTTTTTCGTCACGTTCTTTTCGGTATTCAATTACCTTCCATAAAAAACTAAAACTAGCAAAATCGGATGAGATTTACTCGATTTATGTGCAAAAAACACCTAGGGCCGAGTAACGACCTTTGAGCCCTCCCAACAAGCCCACGTTGCATCTTACCCAAAAACAATGTTCAGCAACTTTGTTCTACTCGTCAATACCTTTCATTTGATATATCACAAGCAGCTATTGCGTGCGCATTTCGGTAGATATCGTCGAAAGACTGAAAAACACCTATAGGGCCCTAGCTCTGGAAGGGCCGACCCTACCATGCCCATTTTCGAACTTGACCTTACTTTTGTCGATACCAATCGGGGAAAAAAAGAATTTTAAAAAAAGGTTGTGATTTACTCTAGCTAGAGGGGTCACGGACGGACGGACGGACGGACGGACGGACATTTTTAGCCCCGTACGAAGTACTGGGGGCTTATAAGATTAATATGCCGTTTGTAACACGTCGAATTGGAAGCAGACAGTAAGGGCAAAGCATTTGGTTATGTTCATAGATGACGAATCCGCAATAAAAAAAATGTCCGTCCGTCCGTCCGTCCGTCCGTCCGTGACCCCTCTAGCTAGAGTAAATCACAACCTTTTTTCAAAATTCTTTTTTTCCCCGATTGGTATCGACAAAAGTAAGGTCAAGTTCGAAAATGGCATGGTAGGGTCGGCCCTTCCAGAGCTAGGGCCCTATAGGTGTTTTTCAGTCTTTCGACGATATCTACCGAAATGCGCACGCAATAGCTGCTTGTGATATATCAAATGAAAGGTATTGACGAGTAGAACAAAGTTGCTGAACATTGTTTTGGGTAAGATGCAACGTGGGCTTGTTGGGAGGGCTCAAAGGTCGTTACTCGGCCCTAAGTGTTTTTTGCACATAAATCGAGTAAATCTCATCCGATTTTGCTAGTTTTAGTTTTTTATGGAAGGTAATTGAATACCGAAAAGAACGTGACGAAAAAAGTTTCAAATTAGGGCCCTTGGACTAAGGCCGCTACTCGGCCCTAAGTGTTTTTTGCACATAAATCGAGTAAATCTCATCCGATTTTGCTAGTTTTTGTTTCATTTGAGAGATAATTGAATGCCGAATAGAATGATGGCGAAAAAAGTTTCAAATTTGGGCCTTTGCGACTAAGGCCGCACTAAACAG